>NW_027480437.1:0-307351 GCF_051401765.1 Calliopsis andreniformis | reverse complement strand
CTCAATCCTCAATAGTCAGTCTCCAATCCTGAATACTCAATCTTCAATCCTCAACCCTCAATCCTCAATCCGCATTCTTCAACCCTCAATACCCAATCCTCAATCTTCAATCCTCAATCCTCAATCCTCAATTCTCAATCCTCAATCCTCAGTCCTCAGTTCTCGAACCTCAATCCTCAACCCTAAGCCCTCATCCTCAATCCTCAATCTTCAATCCTCAATCCTCAATCCTCAATGCTCAATTCTCAATCCTCAATCCTCAGTCCTCAATCCTCAATCCTCAAACCTCAAACCTCAATCCTCAACCGTCAGTCCTCGTCCTCAATCCTCAACCATCAATCCTCAACCCTCAATCTTCAACCATCAATATTCAATCTTCAATCCTCAATCCTCAATCCTCAATCCTCAATCCTCAATCCTCATTGCTCAATCCTCAATACCCAATCCTCAATCTTCAATCCTCAATTTTCAATCCTCAATCCTCAATCCTCAATCCTCAATACTCAGTACCCAATCCTCAATCTTCAATACTCAATCCTCAATTCTCAATCCTCAATCCTCAATCCTCAATCCTCATTCCTCAATCCTCAATCCTCAATCCTCAATCCTCAATCCTCAATCCTCAATCCCCAATCCTCAATCCGCAGTCCTCAATACTCAACCCTCAATCCTCAGTCCTCTGTCCTCAACCGTCAGTCCTCGTCCTCAATCCTCAACCCTCAATCCTCAATCCTCAATCTTCAATCATCAATACTCAATCTTCAATCCCCAGTCCTCAATCCTCAATCCTCAATCCTCAATCTTCAGTCCTCTGTCCTCAAACCACAATCCTCGACCCTCAGACCTCATCCTCAATTCTCAATCCTCAATCCTCAATCATCAACCTTCAATCCTCAGTACTCAATCCTCAATCTTCAATACTCAATCCTCAATCCTCAATCCTCAATCCTCAATCTTCAGTCATCAATACTGAATCTTCAATCCTCAGTCCTCAATCCTCAATCCTCAATCCTCAATCCTCAATCCTCAACCCTCAATATTCAACACACAACCCTCAACCATCAATCCTCAATACTCAACCATCAATCCTCAATTCTCAATACTCAATAGAATATCCTAAATTCACATGGTTCAATACTCAATCCACAATCCTCAATAATCAACCCCCAATCCTAGATGCTCAATCCCCAATCCTCAATCCTTAATCCTCAATTTTCAATCATCAATCCCCAGTCCTCAATCTTCAATCCTCAATGCGCAATCCTCAATCCTCAATCCTCAATCCTCAATCCTCAGTCCTCAGTCCTCAAACCTCAATCCTCAACCCTGAGCCCTCGTACTCAACACTCAACACTCAATCCTCAATCCTCAATCTTCAATACTCAATCTTCATTCCTCAATACTCAATCCTCAATCCTCAATCCTCAACCCTCAATCCTCAATCATCAATACTCAATCATCAATCCTCAATCCTTAATCTTCAATCCTCAATCACCAATCCTCAATCTTCAATCCTCAATACTCAATCCTCAATCCTCAATCCTCATTCCTCAATTCTCTATCCTCAATCCTCAATCGTCAATCTTCAATACTCAATCAGCAATACTCAATCTTCAATCCTCAATCCTCAATCCTCAATCCTCAACATTCAATCCTCAAACATCAGAACTCAATCTTCAATCCTCAATCCTCAATCCTCAATCCTCAATCCTCAATCCTCAATACACAATCTTCATTCCTCAATCCTCAATCCTCAATCCTCAATCCTCAATCTTCAATCCTCAATACCCTATTATCAATCTTCAATCCTCAATCCTCAATCCTCAATACTCAATCCACAATCCTCAATCCTCAATCCTCAATCCTCAATCCTCAATCCTCAATCCTCAATCCTCAATCCTCAATCCTCAATCCTCAATCCTCAATCCTCAATCTTCAATCCTCAATACCCAATCCTCAATATTCAACCCTCAAATCTCAATCCTCAATCCTCAATCCTCAATCCTCAATCCTCAATCCTTAATCTTCAATCCTCAATCCCCAATCCTCAACCTTCAATCCTCAATCCTCAATCCTCAATCCTCAATCCTCAATCCTTAATCTTCAATCCTCAATCCCCAATCCTCAATCTTCAATCCCCAGTCCTCAATCCTCAATCCTCAATCCTCAACCCTCAATCCACAATCCTCAATCTTCAATACTCAATCTTCAATCCTCAATCCTCAATACTCAATAATCAATCTCCAATCCTACAACCTCAAACCTCAATCCTCAGTCTTCGATCCTCAACCCTCAATCCTCAATCCTCAATCCTCAATCCTCAATCTTCAATCCTCAATCAACAATCTTCAATCCTCAATCCTCAATCCTCAATCCTCAATCCTCAATCCTCAATCCTCAATACTGAATCTTCAATCCTCAATGCTCCATCGTCAATCCTCAATCCCCAGGCCTCCATCCTCAATCCTCAATACTCAAACCTCAATCCTCAACCGTCAGTCCTCGTCCTCAATCCTCAACCCTCAATCCTCAATCCTCAATCCTGAATCCTCAATCTTCAGACCTCAGACCTCAACAATCAGTTGTCAATTCTCAATCCTCAATAGAATATCATCAATTCACAGATTTCAATACTCAATACTCAATCTGCAGTCTTCAAATATATATCCACAAACATCAATTCTCATCACTCAACCTTCAACACTCAGTCCCCAATCCTCAATCTTCAATCCTCTATCCTCAATACTCAATCCTCAATCCTCAATCCTCAATCTTCAATCCTCAATCAACAATCTTCAATCCTGAATCCTCAATCCTCAATCCTCAATCCTCAATCCTCAATCCTCAATACTGAATCTTCAATCCTCAATGCTCCATCGTCAATCCTCAATCCCCAGGCCTCCATCCTCAATCCTCAATCCTCAAACCTCAATCCTCAACCGTCAGTCCTCGTCCTCAATCCTCAACCCTCAATCCTCAATCCTCAATCCTGAATCCTCAATCTTCAGACCTCAGACCTCAACAATCAGTTGTCAATTCTCAATCCTCAATAGAATATCATCAATTCACAGATTTCAATACTCAATACTCAATCTGCAGTCTTCAAATATATATCCACAAACATCAATTCTCATCACTCAACCTTCAACACTCAGTCCCCAATCCTCAATCTTCAATCCTCTATCCTCAATACTCAATCCTCAATCCTCAATCTTCAATCCTCAATACTCAATCATCAATCCTCAATCCTCAAACCTCAATCCTCAATCCTCAATACTCAATCGTCAGTCTTCAATTCTCAATGCTCAATCTTCAATCCACAATCCTCAATCCTGAATCCTCAATCCCCATTCTTCAACCCTCAATACCCAATCCTCAATCTTCAATCCTCATTCCTCAATCCTCAATTCTCAATCCTCAATCCTCAGTCCTCAGACCTCAAACCTCAATCCTCAACCCTGAGCCCTCGTACTCAACACTCAACCCTCAATCCTCAATCCTCAATCTTCAATACTCAATCTTCAATCCTCAATCCTCAATCCTCAATCCTCAATCTTCAAACCTCAATACACAATCTTCAATCCTCAATCCTCAATCCTCAATCCTCAATCCTCAATCCTCAATCCTCAATCCTTAATCTTCAATCCTCAAACCTCAATTCTCAATCTTCAACCCTCAATCCTCAATCCTCAATCCTCAATCCTCAATCCTCAATCCTCAATCATCAATCCTCAATCCCCAATCCTCAATCCTCAATCCTCATTCCCCAAACCTCAATCCTCAACCCTCAGTCCTCATCCTCAATTCTCAATTCTCAATCCTCAATCCTCAATCCTCAAGCTTCAATCCTCAATAATCAATCCTCAATGTTCAATACGCAATACCCAATCCACAATCTTCAATCCTCAATCCTCAATCCTCAATCATCAATCCTCAATCCCCAATCCTCAATCCTCATTACCCAAACCTCAATCCTCAACCCTCAGTCCTCAATCCTCAATCCTCAATCCCCAATCCGCAATCCGCAGTCCTCAATACTCAACCCTCAATCCTCAGTCCTCTGTCCTCAACCGTCAGTCCTCGTCCTCAATCCTCAACCCTCAATCCTCAATCCTGAATCTTCAATCATCAATACTCAATCTTCAATCCCCAGTCCTCAATCCTCAATCCTCAATCCTCAATCTTCAGTCCTCTGTCCTCAAACCACAATCCTCGACCCTCAGACCTCATCCTCAATTCTCAATCCTCAATCCTCAATCATCAACATTCAATCCTCAGTACTCAATCCTCAATCTTCAATACTCAATCCTCAATCCTCAATCCTCAATCCTCAATCCTCAATCCTCAATCCTCAATCCTCAATCTTCAATCCTCAATACTCAATCTTCAATCCTCAATCCTCAACCCTCGATCCTCAATCTTCAATCCTCAACCCTCAACCCTCAATCCTCAATCCTCAATCCTCATTCTTCAATCCTCAATACCCAATCCTCAATCCTCAATCCTCAATTGTCAATCTTCAACCCTCAATCTTCAATCCTCAATAATCAGCCCCCAATCCTAGATGCTCAATCCCCAATCCTCAATCCTTAATCCTCAATTTTCAATCATCAATCCCTAGTCCTCAATCTTCAGTCCTCAATGCTCAATCCTCAATCCTCAATCCTCAGTCCTCAGTCCTCAATCCTCAATCTTCAATCCTCTATCCTCAATACTCAATCCTCAATCCTCAATCTTCAATCCTCAATACTCAATCATCAATCCTCAATCCTCAAACCTCAATCCTCAATCCTCAATACTCAATCGTCAGTCTTCAATTCTCAATGCTCAATCTTCAATCCACAATCCTCAATCCTGAATCCTCAATCCCCATTCTTCAACCCTCAATACCCAATCCTCAATCTTCAATCCTCATTCCTCAATCCTCAATTCTCAATCCTCAATCCTCAGTCCTCAGACCTCAAACCTCAATCCTCAACCCTGAGCCCTCGTACTCAACACTCAACCCTCAATCCTCAATCCTCAATCTTCAATACTCAATCTTCAATCCTCAATCCTCAATCCTCAATCCTCAATCTTCAAACCTCAATACACAATCTTCAATCCTCAATCCTCAATCCTCAATCCTCAATCCTCAATCCTCAATCCTCAATCCTTAATCTTCAATCCTCAAACCTCAATTCTCAATCTTCAACCCTCAATCCTCAATCCTCAATCCTCAATCCTCAATCCTCAATCCTCAATCATCAATCCTCAATCCCCAATCCTCAATCCTCAATCCTCATTCCCCAAACCTCAATCCTCAACCCTCAGTCCTCATCCTCAATTCTCAATTCTCAATCCTCAATCCTCAATCCTCAAGCTTCAATCCTCAATAATCAATCCTCAATGTTCAATACGCAATACCCAATCCACAATCTTCAATCCTCAATCCTCAATCCTCAATCATCAATCCTCAATCCCCAATCCTCAATCCTCATTACCCAAACCTCAATCCTCAACCCTCAGTCCTCAATCCTCAATCCTCAATCCCCAATCCGCAATCCGCAGTCCTCAATACTCAACCCTCAATCCTCAGTCCTCTGTCCTCAACCGTCAGTCCTCGTCCTCAATCCTCAACCCTCAATCCTCAATCCTGAATCTTCAATCATCAATACTCAATCTTCAATCCCCAGTCCTCAATCCTCAATCCTCAATCCTCAATCTTCAGTCCTCTGTCCTCAAACCACAATCCTCGACCCTCAGACCTCATCCTCAATTCTCAATCCTCAATCCTCAATCATCAACATTCAATCCTCAGTACTCAATCCTCAATCTTCAATACTCAATCCTCAATCCTCAATCCTCAATCCTCAATCCTCAATCCTCAATCCTCAATCCTCAATCTTCAATCCTCAATACTCAATCTTCAATCCTCAATCCTCAACCCTCGATCCTCAATCTTCAATCCTCAACCCTCAACCCTCAATCCTCAATCCTCAATCCTCATTCTTCAATCCTCAATACCCAATCCTCAATCCTCAATCCTCAATTGTCAATCTTCAACCCTCAATCTTCAATCCTCAATAATCAGCCCCCAATCCTAGATGCTCAATCCCCAATCCTCAATCCTTAATCCTCAATTTTCAATCATCAATCCCTAGTCCTCAATCTTCAGTCCTCAATGCTCAATCCTCAATCCTCAATCCTCAGTCCTCAGTCCTCAATCCTCAACCCTCAATCCTCAAACCTCAATCCTCTATCCTCAATATTCAACACACAACCCTCAACCATCAATCCTCAATACTCAACCATCAATCCTCAATTCTCAATACTCAATAGAATATCCTGAATTCTCATTTTTCAATACTCAATCCACAATATTCAATAATCAAACTTCAATCCTCAAACGTCTACCCACAACTCTCAATCCTCAACACTCTGTCCTCTCTCTTCAATCCTCCATCCTCAATCCTCTATCCTCAAGCGTCAATCCTCAATCCTCAATCGTCAAATCTCAATACTCAGTCCTCAAACCTCAATTCCGAATCCTCAATCCTGAATACTCCATGTTCAGCCCTCAGTTTTCAACAATCAATTGTCAATCCTCAATTCTCAACCTTCAATCCTCAGTACTCAATCTTCAATCCTCAATCCTGAGTTCTCAATCCTCAATCCTCAATCCTCAATCGTCAATCCTCAATCCCCAATCCTCAATCTTCAATCCTCAATCCTCAATCCTCAATCCACAATCCTCTATCTTCAATCCTCAGTACTCAATCTTCAATCCTCAATCCTCAACCCTCGATCCTCAATCTTCAATCCTCAACCCTCAATCCTCAATCCTCAGCCCTCAATCCTCAACCCTCAATCCTCAAAGCTCAATCCTCTATCCTCAATATTCAACACACAACCCTCAACCATCAATCCCCAATACTCAACCATCAATCCTCAATTCTCAATACTCAATAGAATATCCTGAATTCTCAATTTTCAATACTCAATCCACAATAATCGATAATCAAACCACAATCCTCAAACATCAATTATCAACACTCAATCCTCATCACTCAGTACTCTCTCTTCAATCCTCCATCCTCAATCCTCAAGCGTCAATCCTCAATCCTCAATCCTCAATCCTCAATCATCAATCCTCAATCCCCAATCCTCAATCTTCAGTCCTCAATCCTCAGTCCTCAATCCTCAATCGTCAATCCTCAATCCCCAATCCTCTATCTTCAATACTCAATCCTCAATCCTCAGTCCTCAATCCTCAATCCTCAATCTTCAGTCCTCAATACTCAATCTTCAATCCCCAATCCTCAATCCTCAACCCTCAATCCGCAATCCTCATTCTTCGATCCTCAGTCCTCAGTCCTCAAACGTCTATCCTCAACCCTCAGCCCTCATCCTCAATTCTCAATTCTCAATCCTCAATCCTCAATCCTCAATCCTCAATCTTCAATCCTCAATAATCAATCTCCAATCCTAGATCCTCAATCCCCAATCCTCAATCCTCAATAGTCAGTCTCCAATCCTGAATACTCAATCTTCAATCCTCAACCCTCAATCCTCAATCCGCATTCTTCAACCCTCAACACCCAATCCTCAATCTTCAATCCTCAATCCTCAATCCTCAATTCTCAATCCTCAATCCTCAGTCCTCAGTTCTCAAACCTCAATCCTCAACCCTCAGCCCTCATCCTCAATCCTCAATCTTCAATCCTCAATCCTCAATCCTCAATGCTCAATTCTCAATCCTCAACCCTCAGTCCTCAATCCTCAATCCTCAAACCTCAAACCTCAATCCTCAACCGTCAGTCCTCGTCCTCAATCCTCAACCATCAATCCTCAACCCTCAATCTTCAACCATCAATATTCAATCTTCAATCCTCAATCCTCAATCCTCAATCCTCAATCCTCAATCCTCATTGCTCAATCCTCAATACCCAATCCTCAATCTTCAATCCTCAATTTTCAATCCTCAATCCTCAATCCTCAATCCTCAATACTCAGTACCCAATCCTCAATCTTCAATCCTCAATCCTCAATTCTCAATCCTCAATCCTCAATCCTCAATCCTCATTCCTCAATCCTCAATCCTCAATCCTCAATCCTCAATCCTCAGTCCTCAATCCCCAATCCTCAATCCGCAGTCCTCAATACTCAACCCTCAATCCTCAGTCCTCTGTCCTCAACCGTCAGTCCTCGTCCTCAATCCTCAACCCTCAATCCTCAATCCTCAATCCTCAATCTTCAATCATCAATACTCAATCTTCAATCCCCAGTCCTCAATCCTCAATCCTCAATCCTCAATCTTCAGTCCTCTGTCCTCAAACCACAATCCTCGACCCTCAGACCTCATCCTCAATTCTCAATCCTCAATCCTCAATCATCAACCTTCAATCCTCAGTACTCAATCCTCAATCTTCAATACTCAATCCTCAATCCTCAATCCTCAATCCTCAATCTTCAGTCATCAATACTCAATCTTCAATCCTCAGTCCTCAATCCTCAATCCTCAATCCTCAATCCTCAATCCTCAATCCTCAATATTCAACACACAACCCTCAACCATCAATCCTCAATACTCAACCATCAATCCTCAATTCTCAATACTCAATAGAATATCCTAAATTCACATGGTTCAATACTCAATCCACAATCCTCAATAATCAACCCCCAATCCTAGATGCTCAATCCCCAATCCTCAATCCTTAATCCTCAATTTTCAATCATCAATCCCCAGTCCTCAATCTTCAATCCTCAATGCGCAATCCTCAATCCTCAATCCTCAATCCTCAATCCTCAGTCCTCAGTCCTCAAACCTCAATCCTCAACCCTGAGCCCTCGTACTCAACACTCAACACTCAATCCTCAATCCTCAATCTTCAATACTCAATCTTCATTCCTCAATACTCAATCCTCAATCCTCAATCCTCAACCCTCAATCCTCAATCATCAATACTCAATCATCAATCCTCAATCCTTAATCTTCAATCCTCAATCACCAATCCTCAATCTTCAATCCTCAATACTCAATCCTCAATCCTCAATCCTCATTCCTCAATTCTCTATCCTCACTCCTCAATCGTTAATCTTCAATACTCAATCAGCAATACTCAATCTTCAATCCTCAATCCTCAATCCTCAATCCTCAACATTCAATCCTCAAACATCAGAACTCAATCTTCAATCCTCAATCCTCAATCATCAATCCTCAATCCTCAATCCTCAATACACAATCTTAATTCCTCAATCCTCAATCCTCAATCCTCAATCCTCAATCTTCAATCCTCAATACCCTATTATCAATCTTCAATCCTCAATCTTCAATCCTCTATCCTCAATACTCAATCCTCAATCCTCAATCTTCAATCCTCAATACTCAATCATCAATCCTCAATCCTCAAACCTCAATCCTCAATCCTCAATACTCAATCGTCAGTCTTCAATTCTCAATGCTCAATCTTCAATCCACAATCCTCAATCCTGAATCCTCAATCCCCATTCTTCAACCCTCAATACCCAATCCTCAATCTTCAATCCTCATTCCTCAATCCTCAATTCTCAATCCTCAATCCTCAGTCCTCAGACCTCAAACCTCAATCCTCAACCCTGAGCCCTCGTACTCAACACTCAACCCTCAATCCTCAATCCTCAATCTTCAATACTCAATCTTCAATCCTCAATCCTCAATCCTCAATCCTCAATCTTCAAACCTCAATACACAATCTTCAATCCTCAATCCTCAATCCTCAATCCTCAATCCTCAATCCTCAATCCTCAATCCTTAATCTTCAATCCTCAAACCTCAATTCTCAATCTTCAACCCTCAATCCTCAATCCTCAATCCTCAATCCTCAATCCTCAATCATCAATCCTCAATCCCCAATCCTCAATACTCAATCCTCATTCCCCAAACCTCAATCCTCAACCCTCAGTCCTCATCCTCAATTCTCAATTCTCAATCCTCAATCCTCAATCCTCAAGCTTCAATCCTCAATAATCAATCCTCAATGTTCAATACGCAATACCCAATCCACAATCTTCAATCCTCAATCCTCAATCCTCAATCATCAATCCTCAATCCCCAATCCTCAATCCTCATTACCCAAACCTCAATCCTCAACCCTCAGTCCTCAATCCTCAATCCTCAATCCCCAATCCGCAATCCGCAGTCCTCAATACTCAACCCTCAATCCTCAGTCCTCTGTCCTCAACCGTCAGTCCTCGTCCTCAATCCTCAACCCTCAATCCTCAATCCTGAATCTTCAATCATCAATACTCAATCTTCAATCCCCAGTCCTCAATCCTCAATCCTCAATCCTCAATCTTCAGTCCTCTGTCCTCAAACCACAATCCTCGACCCTCAGACCTCATCCTCAATTCTCAATCCTCAATCCTCAATCATCAACATTCAATCCTCAGTACTCAATCCTCAATCTTCAATACTCAATCCTCAATCCTCAATCCTCAATCCTCAATCTTCAATCATCAATACTCAATCTTCAATCCTCAGTCCTCAATCCTCAATCCTCAATCCTCAATCCTCAATATTCAATACACAACCCTCAACCATCAATCCTCAATACTCAACCATCAATCCTCAATTCACAATACTCAATAGAATATCCTAAATTCACATGGTTCAATACTCAATCCACAATACTCAATAATCAAACTTCAATCCTCAAACGTCTATCCACAACACTCAATCCTCAACACTCTGTCCTCTCTCTTCAATCCTCCATCCTCAATCCTCAATCCTCAAGCGTCAATCCTCAATCCTCAATCGTCAAATCTCAATACTCAGTCCTCAAACCTCAATTCCGCATCCTCAATCCTGAATACTCAATGTTCAGCCCTCAGTTTTCAACAATCAATTGTCAATCCTCAATACTCAACCTTCAATCCTCAGTACTCAATCTTCAATCCTCAATCCTCAGTTCTCAATCCTCAATCCTCAATCCTCAATCGTCAATCCTCAATCCCCAATCCTCAATCTTCAATCCTCAATCCTCAATCCTCAATCCTCAATCCTCAATCTTCAATCCTCAATACTCAATCTTCAATCCTCAATCCTCAACCCTCGATCCTCACTCTTCAATCCTCAACCCTCAATCCTCAATCCTCAATCCTCATTCTTCAATACTCAATACCCAATCCTCAATCCTCAATCCTCAATTGTCAATCTTCAACCCTCAATCTTCAATCCTCAATAATCAACCCCCAATCCTAGATGCTCAATCCCCAATCCTCAATCCTTAATCCTCAATTGTCAATCATCAATCCCTTGTCCTCAATCTTCAGTCCTCAATGCTCAATCCTCAATCCTCAATCCTCAATCCTCAGTCCTCAATCCTCAACCCTCAATCCTCAAACCTCAATCCTCTATCCTCAATATTCAACACACAACCCTCAACCATCAATCCTCAATACTCAACCATCAATCCTCTATTCTCAATACTCAATAGAATATCCTGAATTCTCATTTTTCAATACTCAATCCACAATATTCAATAATCAAACTTCAATCCTCAAACGTCTACCCGCAACTCTCAATCCTCAACACTCTGTCCTCTCTCTTCAATCCTCCATCCTCAATCCTCAATCCTCAAGCGTCAATCCTCAATCCTCAATCGTCAAATCTCAATACTCAGTCCTCAAACATCAATTCCGAATCCTCAATCCTGATTACTCCATGTTCAGCCCTCAGTTTTCAACAATCAATTGTCAATCCTCAATTCTCAACCTTCAATCCTCAGTACTCAATCTTCAATCCTCAATCCTGAGTTCTCAATCCTCAATCCTCAATCCTCAATCGTCAATCCTCAATCCCCAATCCTCAATCTTCAATCCTCAATCCTCAATCCTCAATCCACAATCCTCTATCTTCAATTCTCAGTACTCAATCTTCAATCCTCAATCCTCAACCCTCGATCCTCAATCTTCAATCCTCAACCCTCAATCCTCAATCCTCAGTCCTCAATCCTCAACCCTCAATCCTCAAACCTCAATCCTCTATCCTCAATATTCAACACACAACCCTCAACCATCAATCCCCAATACTCAACCATCAATCCTCAATTCTCAATACTCAATAGAATATCCTGAATTCTCAATTTTCAATACTCAATCCACAATAATCGATAATCAAACAACAATCCTCAAACATCAATTATCAACACTCAATCCTCATCACTCAGTACTCTCTCTTCAATCCTCCATCCTCAGTCCTCAAGCGTCAATCCTCAATCCTCAATCCTCAATCCTCAATCATCAATCCTCAATCCCCAATCCTCAATCTTCAGTCCTCAATCCTCAGTCCTCAATCCTCAATCGCCAATCCTCAATCCCCAATCCTCTATCTTCAATACTCAATCCTCAATCCTCAGTCCTCAATCCTCAATCCTCAATCTTCAATCCTCAATACTCAATCTTCAATCCCCAATCCTCAATCCTCAACCCTCAATCCGCAATCCTCATTCTTCGATCCTCAGTCCTCAGTCCTCAAACCTCTATCCTCAACCCTCAGCCCTCATCCTCAATCCTCAATTCTCAATCCTCAATCCTCAATCCTCAATCCTCAATCTTCAATCCTCAATAATCAAACTCCAATCCTAGATCCTCAATCCCCAATACTCAATCATTAATCCTCAACTTTCAATCCTCAATCCCCAGTCCTCAATCTTCAATCCTCAATGCTCAATCCTCAGTCCTCAATCCTCAATCCTCAATCCCCAATTCTCAATCCTCAATCCTCAGTCCTCAGTCCTCAAACCTCAATCCTCAATCCGCAATCCTCATTCTTGAACCCTCAATCCTCAATCCTCTATCCTCAATCCTCAATCGTCAATCCTCAATCCCCAATCCTCTATATTCAATACTCAATCCTCAATCCTCAGTCCTCAATCCTCAATCCTCAATCTTCAATCCTCAATACTCAATCTTCAATCCCCAATCCTCAATCAACAATCCTCAATCCTCATTCCGCAATCCTCATTCTTCAACCCTCATTCCTCAATCCTCTATCATCAATCCTCAATCTTCCATCCACAATACTCAATCTTCAATCCTCAATCCACAATCCTCAATCCACAATCCTCAATCCTCAATCCTCAATCTTCAATCCTCAATCCTCATTCTTCAATCCTTAATACCCAATCCTCAATCGTCAATCCTCAATACTCCATCCTCAATCCTCAATCCTCAATCCTCAGTCCACAATCCTCAATCATCAAACCCCAATTCTCAATCCTCAATCCTCAGTCCTCAGTCCTCAAACCTCTATCCTCAACACTCAGCCCTCATCCTCAATCCTAAATGCTCAATCCTCATCCTCAAACTTCAATCCTCAATACTCATTCTTCAATCCTCAATCATCAATCCTCAATCCTCAACCCTCAATCCTCAATCCTCAATCCTCAATCCGCAATCCTCAATCCTCAGTCCTCAATACTCAACCCCCAAACCTCAAACCTCAATCCTCAACCGTCAGTCCTCGTCCTCAATCCTCAACCCTCAATCCTCAATACTCAATCTTCAATCATCAATACTCAATCTTCAATCCTCAGTCCTGAATCCTGAATCCTCAATCCTCAATCCTCAATCTTCAATCCTCAATCCCCAGTCCTCAATATTCAATCCTCAATGCTCAATCCTCAATGCTCAATCCTCAGTCCTCAAACCTCAATCCTCAATCCTCAGTACTCAATCCTCAATCCTCAATCCTCAAACCTCAATCCTCAACCGTCAGTCCACGTCCTCAATCCTCAACCATCAATCCTCAACCCTCAATCTTCAACCATCAATATTCAATCTTCAATCCTCAATCCTCAATCCTCAATCCTCAATCCTCAATCCTCAATCCTCAATCCTCAATCCTCAATCTTCAATCCTCAATACCCAATCGTCAATGTTCAATCCGCAATGCCCAATCCTCAATCTTCAATCCTCAATTCTCAATCCTCAATCCTCAATCCTCAATCCTCAGTCCTCAATCCTCAATCCTGAATCCTCAAACCTCAATCCTCAACCGTCAGTCCTCGTCCTCAATCCTCAACCATCAATCCTCAACCCTCAATCTTCAATCATCAATATTCAGTCTTCAATCCTCAATCCTCAATCCTCAATCCTCAATCCTCAATCCTCAATCCTCAATCCTCATTGTTCAATCCTCAATACCCAATCCTCAATCTTCAATCCTCAATCTTCAATCCTCAATCCTCAATCCTCAATCCTCAATCCTCAATCCCCAATCCTCAATCCTCAATCGTCAATCTCCAATCCTGAATACTCAATCTTCAATCCTCAACCCTCAATCCTCAATCCGCATTCTTCAACCCTCAATACCCAATCCTCAATCTTCAATCCTCAATCCTCAATCCTCAATTCTCAATCCTCAATCCTCAGTCCTCAGTTCTCAAACCTCAATCCTCAACCCTCAGCCCTCATCCTCAGTCCTCAATCTTCAATCCTCAATCCTCAATCCTCAATGCTCAATTCTCAATCCTCAATCCTCAGTCCTCAATCCTCAATCCTCAAACCTCAAACCTCAATCCTCAACCGTCAGTCCTCGTCCTCAATCCTCAACCATCAATCCTCAACCCTCAATCTTCAACCATCAATATTCAATCTTCAATCCTCAATCCTCAATCCTCAATCCTCAATCCTCAATCCTCATTGCTCAATCCTCAATACCCAATCCTCAATCTTCAATCCTCAATTTTCAATCCTCAATCCTCAATCCTCAATCCTCAATCCTCAATCCCCAATCCTCAATCCTCAATCGTCAATCTCCAATCCTGAATACTCAATCTTCAATCCTCAACCCTCAATCCTCAATCCCCATTCTTCAATCCTCAATACCCAATCCTCAATCTTCAATCCTCAATCCTCAATCCTCAATTCTGAATCCTCAATCCTCAGTCCTCAGTCTTCAAACCTCAATCCTCAACCCTCAGCCCTCATCCTCAATCCTCAATCCTCAATCCTCAATCCTCAATCCTCAATCTTCAATCCTCAATACTCAATCTTCAATCCTCAATCCTCAATCCTCAGTCCTCAAACCTCAATTCTGAATCCTCAATCCTGAACCCTCAGACATCAAACATCAATACTCAACCCTCAGACCTCGTCCTCAATCCACAACACTTAATCCCCAATCCTCAATCTTCAGTCGTCAATATTCAATCTTCAATCCTCAAACCTCAATCCTCAATCCTCAATCCTCAATCCTCAACGTTCAATCCTCAATACCGAATCCTGAATCTTCAATCCTCAGTCCTCAATCCTCGTCCTCAATCCTCGGTCCTCAAACCACAATCCTGAATCCTCAATCCTGAATCCTCAATCTTCAGCCCTCAGTTCTCAAGAAACAGTTGTCAATCCTCAAGCCTCAATCCTCAATCCCCAATTCTCAATCCTCAATCCTCTGTCCTCAGTCCTCAAACCTCAATCCTCAATCTACAATCCTCAATACCCAATCCTCAATCTTCAATCCTCAATCCTCAATCCTCAATCCTTAATCTTCAATCCTCAATCCCCAATCCTCAATCTTCAATCCCCAGTCCTCAATCCTCAATCCTCACCCCTCAACCCTCAATCAACAATCCTCAATCTTCATTACTCAATCTTCAATCCTCAATCCTCAATCCTCAATAATCAATCTCCAATCCTACAACCTCAATCCTTAATCTTCAATACTCAATCCCCAATCCTCAATCTTCAATCCCCAGTCCTCAATCCTCAATCCTCATTCCTCAACCCTCAATCCACAGTCCTCAAGCTTCATTACTCAATCTTCAATCCTCAATCCTCAATCCTCAATAATCAATCTCCAATCCTACAACCTCAAACCTCAATCCTCAATCTTCAATCATCAATACTCAATCTTCAATCCTCAATCCTCAATACTCAATCCTCAATATTCAATACACAAACCTCAATCCTCAATCCTCAATCCTCAACCCAAAATCCTCATTCCCCAAACCTCAATCCTCAACCCTCAGTCTTCATGCTCAATCCTCAATCCTCAAGCCTCAGTCCTCAATCCTCAGTCCTTAAACCTCAATCCTCAACCCTCAGTCCTCGCACTCAATCCTCATCCCTCAATCCTCAATCCTCAATCTTCAATACTCAATCCTCAATCCACAATCCTCAATCCTCAATCCTCAATCCTCAATCCTCAATACTCAATCCACAATCCTCAATCCTCAATCCTCAATCCTCAATCCTCAATCCTCAATCCTCAATCCTCAATCCTCAATCCTCAATCCTCAATCCTCAATCCTCAATCCTCAATCCTCAATCCTCAATCTTAAATCCTCAATACCCAATCCTCAATATTCAATCCTCAATCCTCAATCCTCAATCCTCAATCCTCAATCCTCAATCTTCAATCCTTAATCTTCAATCCTCAATCCCCAATCCTCAGCCTTCAATCCTCAATCCTCAATCCTCAATCCTCAATCCTCAATCCTTAATATTCAATCCTCAATCCCAAATCCTCAATCTTCAATCCCCAGTCCTCAATCCTCAATCCTCAATCCTCAACCCTCAATCCACAATCCTCAATCTTCAATACTCAATCTTCAATCCTCAATCCTCAATCCTCAATAATCAATCTCCAATCCTACAACCTCAAACCTCAATCCTCAATCATCAATCCTCAATCCTCAATCCTCAATCTTCAACACACAACCCTCAACCATCAATCGTCAATACTCAACCATCAATACTCATTCCTCAATACTCAATAGAATATCCTGAACTCTCAGGACACAATACTCAATCCACAATATTCACTCATCAAATCTCAATCCTCAAACATCAGTCGTCAAGACTCAATCCTCAAACCTCAGTCCTCAATCTTCAATCCTCAGTCCTCAACGCTCAATCCTCAATCTTCAATCCTCAATCCTCAACCCTCAGTCCTCATCCTCAATCCTCAATCCTCAGTCCTCAATCCTCAATCCTCAATCCTCATTCCTCAAACCTCAATCCTCGATCCTCAATCCTCAGTCCTCATCCTCAACCCTCAACCCTCAATCCTCAATCTTCAATCATCAATACTCAATCTTCAATCCTCAATCCTCAATCCTCAATACTCAATCCTCAATATTCAATACTCAAACCTCAATCCTCAAACCTCAATACTCAATCCTCAATATTCAATACTCAGACCTCAATCCTCAATCCTCAATCCTCAATCCAAAATCCTCATTCCTCAAACCTCAATCCTGAACCCTCAATCTTCAATCCTCAATCCTCAACCCTCAATCCTCAATCCTCAATCCTCAATCCTCAATCCTCATTCTTCAATCCTCAACCCTCTATCCTCAATCCTCAATTCTCAATCCTCAATCCGCAATCCTCATTCTTCAATCCTCAACCCTCAGCCCTCATCCTCAATCCTCAATCTTCAATCCTCAATCCTCAATCCTCAATGCTCAATTCTCAATCCTCAATCCTCAGTCCTCAATCCTCAATCCTCAATCCTCAAACCTCAATCCTCAACCGTCAGTCCTCGTCCTCAATCCTCAACCATCAATCCTCAACCCTCAATCTTCAACCATCAATATTCAATCTTCAATCCTCAATCCTCAATCCTCAATCCTCAATCCTCAATCCTCATTGTTCAATCCTCAATACCCAATCCTCAATCTTCAATCCTCAATTTTCAATCCTCAATCCTCAATCCTCAATCCTTAATCCTCAATCCCCAATCCTCAATCCTCAATCGTCAATCTCCAATCCTGAATACTCAATCTTCAATCCTCAACCCTCAATCCTCAATCCCCATTCTTCAATCCTCAATACCCAATCCTCAATCTTCAATCCCCAGTCCTCAATCCTCAATCCTCACCCCTCAACCCTCAATCCACAATCCTCAATCTTCTTTACTCAATCTTCAATCCTCAATCCTCAATCCTCAATAATCAATCTCCAATCCTACAACCTCAATCCTTAATCTTCAATCCTCAATCCCCAATCCTCAATCTTCAATCCCCAGTCCTCAATCCTCAATCCTCATTCCTCAACCCTCAATACACAGTCCTCAAGCTTCATTACTCAATCTTCAATCCTCAATCCTCAATCCTCAATAATCAATCTCCAATCCTACAACCTCAAACCTCAATCCTCAATCTTCAATCATCAATACTCAATCTTCAATCCTCAATCTTCACTCCTCAATACTCAATCTTCAATCCCCAATCCTCAATCCTCAACCCTCAATCCGCAATCCTCATTCTTCGATCCTCAGTCCTCAGTCCTCAAACCTCTATCCTCAACCCTCAGCCCTCATCCTCAATTCTCAATTCTCAATCCTCAATCCTCAATCCTCAATCCTCAATCTTCAATCCTCAATAATCAATCTCCAATCCTAGATCCTCAATCCCCAATGCTCAATCATTAATCCTCAACTTTCAATCCTCAATCCCCAGTCCTCAATCTTCAATCCTCAATGCTCAATCCTCAGTCCTCAATCCTCAATCCTCAATCCTCAATCCTCATTGTTCAATCCTCAATACCCAATCCTCAATCTTCAATCCTCAATCTTCAATCCTCAATCCTCAATCCTCAATCCTCAATCCTCAATCCCCAATCCTCAATCCTCAATCGTCAATCTCCAATCCTCAATACTCAATCTTCAATCCTCAACCCTCAACCCTCAATCCGCATTCTTCAACCCTCAATACCCAATCCTCAATCTTCAATCCTCAATCCTCAATCCTCAATTCTCAATCCTCAATCCTCAGTCCTCAGTTCTCAAACCTCAATCCTCAACCCTCAGCCCTCATCCTCAATCCTCAATCCTCAATCCTCAATCCTCAATCCTCAATCCTCAATCCTCAGTCTTCAATACTCAACCCCCAATCCTCAAACCTCAATCCTCAACCGTCAGTCCTCGTCCTCCATCCTCAACCCTCAATCCTCAATCCTCAATCTTCAATCATCAATACTCAATCTTCAATCCTCAGTCCTGAATCCTCAATCCTCAATCCTCAATCCTCATTCCTCAAACCTCAATCCTCAAACCTCAGTCCTCATCCTCAATTCTCAATTCTCAATCCTCAATCCTCAATCCTCAATCCTCAATCTTCGATCCTCAATCCCCAGTCCTCAATATTCAATCCTCAATGCTCAATCCTCAATGCTCAATCCTCAGTCCTCAAACCTCAATCCTCAATCCTCAGCACTCAATCCTCAATCCTCAATCCTCAAACCTCAATCCTCAACCGTCAGTCCTCGTCCTCAATCCTCAACCATCAATCCTCAACCCTCAATCTTCAACCATCAATATTCAATCTTCAATCCTCAATCCTCAATCCTCAATCCTCAATCCTCAATCCTCATTGCTCAATCCTCAATACCCAATCCTCAATCTTCAATCCTCAATCTTAAATCCTCAATCCTCAATCCTCAGTCCTCAATCCACAATCCTCAATCCTCAAACCTCAGTCCTCAACTGTCAGTCCTCGTCCTCAATCCTGAACCCTCAATCCTCAATACTCAATCCTCAATCTTCAATCCTCAATACTCAATCTTCAATCCTCAATCCTCAATCCTCAATCCTCAATCCTCAATCCTCAGTCCTCAGTCATAAATCCTCAACCTTCAATACTCAATCGTCAATCCTCAGTCCTCAATCCTCAACCCGCAACCCTCGTTCCTCAATCCTCAATCTTCAATCATCAATACTCAATCTTCAATCCTCAATCCTCAATCCTCAATCTTCAATCCTCAATCCTCAATCTTCAATCATCAATCTCCAATCCTAGATCCTCAATCCCCAATCTTCATTCCTCAATCCTCAATCCTCAATCCTCAATCCTCAATCCTTAATCCTCAATCTTCAATCCTCAATACTCAATCTGCAATACCCAATCCTCAATCTTCAATCCTCAATCCTCAATCCTCAATCCTCAATCCTCAGTCCTCAAAGCTCAATCCTGTATCCTCAATCCTGAATCCTCAATCTTCAGCCCTGAGTCCTCAACAATCAGTTGTCAATCCTCAACCCTCAATAGAATATCGTTAGGTCCCAGTTTTCAATACTCAATACTCAATCTGTAATCTTCAAATCTATATCCACAAACATCAATTCTCATGACTCAATCCTCAATACTCAGTCCCCAATCCTCAATCTTCAATCCTCAATCCTCAATCCTCAATCCTCGACCTTCAATCCTCAATACCCAATCTTCAATCCACAATCCTCAGTCCTCAATCCTCAATCTTCATTCCTCAATACTCAATCCTCAATCCTCAATCCTCAATCCTCAATCCTCAATCCTCAATCATCAATACTCAACCTTCAATCCCCAGTCCTCAATCCTCAATCCTCAATCCTCAATCCTCAGTACTCAATCCTCAATCTTCAATACTCAATCCTCAATCCTCAATCCTCAATCCTCAATCTTCAATCATCAATACTCAATCTTCAATCCTCAGTCCTCAATCCTCAATCCTCAATCCTCAATCCTCAATCCTCAATCCTCAATCCTCAATCTTCAATCATCAATACTCAATCTTCAATCCTCAGTCCTCAATCCTCAACCCTCAATCCTCAAACCTCAATCCTCTATCCTCAATATTCAACACACAACCCTCAACCATCAATCCCCAATACTCAACCATCAATCCTCAATTCTCAATACTCAATAGAATATCCTGAATTCTCAATTTTCAATACTCAATCCACAATAATCGATAATCGAACCACAATCCTCAAACATCAATTATCAACACTCAATCCTCATCACTCAGTACTCTCTCTTCAATCCTCCATCCTCAATCCTCAATAATCAATCCTCAATCCCCAATCCTCAATCTTCAGTCCTCAATCCTCAGTCCTCAATCCTCAATCGTCAATCCTCAATCCCCAATCCTCTATCTTCAATACTCAATCCTCAATTCTCAGTCCTCAATCCTCAATCCTCAATCTTCAATCCTCAATACTCAATCTTCAATCCCCAATCCTCAATCCTCAACCATAAATCCGCAATCCTCATTCTTCGATCCTCAGTCCTCAGTCCTCAAACCTCTATCCTCAACCCTCAGCCCTCATCCTCAATTCTCAATTCTCAATCCTCAATCCTCAATCCTCAATACTCAATCTTCAATCCTCAATAATCAATCTCCAATCCTAGATCCTCAATCCCAAATACTCAATCATTAATCCTCAACTTTCAATCCTCAATCCCCAGTCCTCAATCTTCAATCCTCAATGCTCAATCCTCAGTCCTCAATCCTCAATCCTCAATCCCCAATTCTCAATCCTCAATCCTCAGTCCTCAGTCCTCAAACCTCAATCCTCAATCCGCAATCCTCATTCTTGAACCCTCAATCCTCAATCCTCTATCCTCAATCCTCAATCGTCAATCCTCAATCCCCAATCCTCTATCTTCAATACTCAATCCTCAATCCTCAGTCCTCAATCCTCAATCCTCAATCTTCAATCCTCAATACTCAATCTTCAATCCCCAATCCTCAATCCTCAATCCTCAATCCTCATTCCGCAATCCTCATTCTTCAACCCTCATTCCTCAATCCTCTATCATCAATCCTCAATCTTCCATCCACAATACTCAATCTTCAATCATCAATCCACAATCCTCAATCCACAATCCTCAATCCTCAATCCTCAATCTTCAATCCTCAATACTCAATCTTCAATCATCAATCCTCAATCCTCAACCCTCAATCCTCATTCTTCAATCCTTAATACCCAATCCTCAATCGTCAATCCTCAATACTCCATCCTCAATCCTCAATCCTCAATCCTCAGTCCTCAATCCTCAATCATCAAACCCCAATTCTCAATCCTCAATCCTCAGTCCTCAGTCCTCAAACCTCTATCCTCAACACTCAGCCCTCATCCTCAATCCTAGATGCTCAATCCTCATCCTCAAACTTCAATCCTCAATACTCATTCTTCAATCCTCAATCATCAATCCTCAATCCTCAATCCTCAATCCTCAATCCTCAATCCTCAATCCTCAATCCTCAATCCTCAGTCCTCAATACTCAACCCCCAATCCTCAAACCTCCCTCCTCAACCGTCAGACCTCGTCCTCAATCCTCAACCCTCAATCCTCAATCCTCAATCTTCAATCATCAATACTCAATCTTCAATCCTCAGTCCTGAATCCTCAATCCTCAATCCTCAATCCTCATTCCTCAAACCTCAATCCTCAACCCTCAGTCCTCATCCTCAATTCTCAATTCTCAATCCTCAAACCTCAATCCTCAATCCTCAATCTTCAATCCTCAATCCCCAGTCCTCAATATTCAATCCTCAATGCTCAATCCTCAATGCTCAATCCTCAGTCCTCAAACCTCAATCCTCAATCCTCTGTACTCAATCCTCAATCCTCAGTCCTCAAACCTCAATCCTCAACCGTCAGTCCTCGTCCTCAATCCTCAACCATCAATCCTCAACCCTCAATCTTCAACCATCAATATTCAATCTTCAATCCTCAATCCTCAATCCTCAATCCTCAATCCTCAATCCTCATTGCTCAATCCTCAATACCCAATCCTCAATCTTCAATCTCCAATCCTGAATACTCAATCTTCAAACCTCAACCCTCAATCCTCAATCCGCATTCTTCAACCCTCAATACCCAATCCTCAATCTTCAATCCTCAATCCTCAATCCTCAACTCTCAATCCTCAATCCTCAGTCCTCAGTTCTCAAACCTCAATCCTCAACCCTCAGCCCTCATCCTCAATCCTCAATCTTCAATCCTCAATCCTCAATCCTCAATGCTCAATTCTCAATCCTCAATCCTCAGTCCTCAATCCTCAATCCTCAAACCTCAAACCTCAATCCTCAACCGTCAGTCCTCGTCCTCAATCCTCAACCATCAATCCTCAACCCTCAATCTTCAACCATCAATATTCAATCTTCAATCCTCAATCCTCAATCCTCAATCCTCAATCCTCAATCCTCATTGCTCAATCCTCAATACCCAATCCTCAATCTTCAATCCTCAATTTTCAATCCTCAATCCTCAATCCTCAATCCTCAATACTCAGTCCCCAATACTCAATCTTCAATCCTCAATCCTCAATCCTCAATCCTCAATCCTCAATCCTCAATCTTCGTTCCTCAATCCTCAATCCTCAATCCTCAATCCTCAATCCTCAATCCTCAATCCCCAATCCTCAATCCGCAGTCCTCAATACTCAACCCTCAATCCTCAGTCCTCTGTCCTCAACCGTCAGTCCTCGTCCTCAATCCTCAACCCTCAATCCTCAATCCTCAATCTTCAATCATCAATACTCAATCTTCAATCCCCAGTCCTCAATCCTCAATCCTCAATCCTCAATCTTCAGTCCTCAGTCCTCAATCCTCAATCCTCAATCCTCAATCCTCAATCCTCAATCCTCAATATTCAACACACAACCCTCAACCATCAATCCTCAATACTCAACCATCAATCCTCAATTCTCAATACTCAATAGAATATCCTAAATTCACATGGTTCAATACTCAATCCACAATCCTCAATAATCAACCCCCAATCCTAGATGCTCAATCCCCAATCCTCAATCCTTAATCCTCAATTTTCAATCATCAATCCCCAGTCCTCAATCTTCAATCCTCAATGCACAATCCTCAATACTCAATCCTCAATCCTCAGTCCTCAATCCTCAACCCTCAATCCTCAAACCTCAATCCTCTATCCTCAATATTTAACACACAACCCTCAACCATCAATCCTCAATACTCAACCATCAATCCTCAATTCTCAATACTCAATAGAATATCCTGAATTCTCATTTTTCAATACTCAATCCACAATATTCAATAATCAAACTTCAATCCTCAAACGTCTACCCACAACTCTCAATCCTCAACACTCTGTCCTCTCTCTTCAATCCTCCATCCTCAATCCTCAATCCTCAAGCGTCAATCCTCAATCCTCAATCGTCAAATCTCAATACTCAGTCCTCAAACCTCAATTCCGAATCCTCAATCCTGAATACTCCATGTTCAGCCCTCAGTTTTCAACAATCAATTGTCAATCCTCAATTCGCAACCTTCAATCCTCAGTACTCAATCTTCAATCCTCAATCCTGAGTTCTCAATCCTCAATCCTCAATCCTCAATCGTCAATCCTCAATCCCCAATCCTCAATCTTCAATCCTCAATCCTCAATCCTCAATCCTCAATCCTCTATCTTCAATCCTCAGTACTCAATACTCAATCATCAATCCTCAATCCCCAATCCTCAATACTCAATCGTCAGTCTTCAATTCTCAATGCTCAATCTTCAATCCACAACCCTCAATTCTGAATCCTCAATCCTCATTCTTCAACCCTCAATACCCAATCCTCAATCTTCAATCCTCAATCCTCAATCCTCAATCCTCAATCCTCAATCCTCAGTCCTCAGTCCTCAAACTTCAATCCTCAACCCTGAGCCCTCGTACTCAACACTCAACACTCAATCCTCAATCATCAATCCTCAATCCCCAATCCTCAATCTTCAGTCCTCAATCCTCAGTCCTCAATCCTCAATCGTCAATCCTCAATCCCCAATCCTCTATCTTCAATACTCAATCCTCAATTCTCAGTCCTCAATCCTCAATCCTCAATCTTCAATCCTCAATACTCAATCTTCAATCCCCAATCCTCAATCCTCAACCATAAATCCGCAATCCTCATTCTTCGATCCTCAGTCCTCAGTCCTCAAACCTCTATCCTCAACCCTCAGCCCTCATCCTCAATTCTCAATTCTCAATCCTCAATCCTCAATCCTCAATACTCAATCTTCAATCCTCAATAATCAATCTCCAATCCTAGATCCTCAATCCCAAATACTCAATCATTAATCCTCAACTTTCAATCCTCAATCCCCAGTCCTCAATCTTCAATCCTCAATGCTCAATCCTCAGTCCTCAATCCTCAATCCTCAATCCCCAATTCTCAATCCTCAATCCTCAGTCCTCAGTCCTCAAACCTCAATCCTCAATCCGCAATCCTCATTCTTGAACCCTCAATCCTCAATCCTCTATCCTCAATCCTCAATCGTCAATCCTCAATCCCCAATCCTCTATCTTCAACACTCAATCCTCAATCCTCAGTCCTCAATCCTCAATCCTCAATCTTCAATCCTCAATACTCAATCTTCAATCCCCAATCCTCAATCCTCAATCCTCAATCCTCATTCCGCAATCCTCATTCTTCAACCCTCATTCCTCAATCCTCTATCATCAATCCTCAATCTTCCATCCACAATACTCAATCTTCAATCATCAATACTCAATCTTCAATCCTCAGTCCTGAATCCTCAATCCTCAATCCTCAATCCTCATTCCTCAAACCTCAATCCTCAACCCTCAGTCCTCATCCTCAATTCTCAATTCTCAATCCTCAAACCTCAATCCTCAATCCTCAATCTTCAATCCTCAATCCCCAGTCCTCAATATTCAATCCTCAATGCTCAATCCTCAATGCTCAATCCTCAGTCCTCAAACCTCAATCCTCAATCCTCTGTACTCAATCCTCAATCCTCAGTCCTCAAACCTCAATCCTCAACCGTCAGTCCTCGTCCTCAATCCTCAACCATCAATCCTCAACCCTCAATCTTCAACCATCAATATTCAATCTTCAATCCTCAATCCTCAATCCTCAATCCTCAATCCTCAATCCTCATTGCTCAATCCTCAATACCCAATCCTCAATCTTCAATCTCCAATCCTGAATACTCAATCTTCAAACCTCAACCCTCAATCCTCAATCCGCATTCTTCAACCCTCAATACCCAATCCTCAATCCTCAATCCTCAATCCCCAATCCTCAATCCTCAATCGTCAATCTCCAATCCTGAATACTCAATCTTCAATCCTCAACCCTCAATCCTCAATCCCCATTCTTCAATCCTCAATACACAATCCTCAATCTTCAATCCCCAGTCCTCAATCCTCAATCCTCACCCCTCAACCCTCAATCCACAATCCTCAATCTTCATTACTCAATCTTCAATCCTCAATCCTCAATCCTCAATAATCAATCTCCAATCCTACAACCTCAATCCTTAATCTTCAATCCTCAATCCCCAATCCTACAACCTCAATCCTTAATCTTCAATCCTCAATCCCCAATCCTCAATGTTCAATCCCCAGTCCTCAATCCTCAATCCTCATTCCTCAACCCTCAATCCACAGTCCTCAAGCTTCATTACTCAATCTTCAATCCTCAATCCTCAATCCTCAATAATCAATCTCCAATCCTACAACCTCAAACCTCAATCCTCAATCTTCAATCATCAATACTCAATCTTCAATCCTCAATCCTCAATACTCAATCCTCAATATACAATACTCAAACCTCAATCCTCAATCCTCAATCCTCAACCCAAAATCCTCAATCCTCAAGCCTCAGTCCTCAATCCTCAGTCCTTCAACCTCAATCCTCAACCCTCAGTCCTCGCACTCAATCCTCATCCCTCAATCCTCAATCCTCAATCTTCAGTACTCAATCCTCAATCCACAATACTCAATCCTCAATCCTCAATCGTCAATCCTCAATACTCAATCCACAATCCTCAATCCTCAATCCTCAATCCTCAATCCTCAATCCTCAATCCTCAATCCTCAATCCTCAATCCTCAATCCTCAATCCTCAATCCTCAATCTTAAATCCTCAATACCCAATCCTCAATATTCAATCCTCAATCCTCAATCCTCAATCCTCAATCCTCAATCCTCAATCCTCAATCCTTAATCTTCAATCCTCAATCCCCAATCCTCAGCCTTCAATCCTCAATCCTCAATCCTCAATCCTCAATCCTCAATCCTTAATCTTCAATCCTCAATCCCAAATCCTCAATCTTCAATCCCCAGTCCTCAATCCTCAATCCTCAATCCTCAACCCTCAATCCACAATCCTCAATCTTCAATACTCAATCTTCAATCCTCAATCCTCAATCCTCAATAATCAATCTCCAATCCTACAACCTCAAACCTCAATCCTCAATCATCAATCCTCAATCCTCAATCCTCAATCTTCAACACACAACCCTCAACCATCAATCGTCAATACTCAACCATCAATACTCATTCCTCAATACTCAATAGAATATCCTGAACTCTCAGGACACAATACTCAATCCACAATATTCACTCATCAAATCTCAATCCTCAAACATCAGTCGTCAAGACTCAATCCTCAAACCTCAGTCCTCAATCCTCAATCCTCAATCCTCAATCCTCAATCCTCAACCCTCAATCCTCAATCCTCATTCCTCAAACCTCAATCCTCGATTCTCAATCCTCAGTCCTCATCCTCAACCCTCAACCCTCAATCCTCAATCTTCAATCATCAATACTCAATCGTCAATCCTCAATCCTCAATCCTCAATACTCAATCCTCAATATTCAATACTCAAACCTCAATCCTCAAACCTCAATACTCAATCCTCAATATTCAATACTCAGACCTCAATCCTCAATCCTCAATCCTCAATCCAAAATCCTCATTTCTCAAACCTCAATCCTGAACCCTCAATCTTCAATCCTCAATCCTCAACCCTCAATCGTCAATCCTCAATCCTCAATCCTCAACCCTCAATGATCAATCCTCATTCTTCAATCTTCAATATTCAATCTTCAATCCTCAATCCTCAATCCTCAATCCTCATTCTTCAATCCTCAATCCTCTATCCTCAATCCTCAATTCTCAATCCTCAATCCGCAATCCTCATTCTTCAATCCTCAACCCTCAGCCCTCATCCTCAATCCTCAATCTTCAATCCTCAATCCTCAATCCTCAATGCTCAATTCTCAATCCTCAATCCTCAGTCCTCAATCCTCAATCCTCAATCCTCAAACCTCAATCCTCAACCGTCAGTCCTCGTCCTCAATCCTCAACCATCAATGCTCAACCCTCAATCTTCAACCATCAATATTCAATCTTCAATCCTCAATCCTCAATCCTCAATCCTCAATCCTCAATCCTCATTGTTCAATCCTCAATACCCAATCCTCAATCTTCAATCCTCAATTTTCAATCCTCAATCCTCAATCCTCAATCCTCAATCCTCAATCCCCAATCCTCAATCCTCAATCGTCAATCTCCAATCCTGAATACTCAATCTTCAATCCTCAACCCTCAATCCTCAATCCCCATTCTTCAATCCTCAACACCCAATCCTCAATCTTCAATCCCCAGTCCTCAATCCTCAATCCTCACCCCTCAACCCTCAATCCACAATCCTCAATCTTCATTACTCAATCTTCTATCCTCAATCCTCAATCCTCAATAATCAATCTCCAATCCTACAACCTCAATCCTTAATCTTAAATCCTCAATCCCCAATCCTCAATCTTCAATCCCCAGTCCTCAATCCTCAATCCTCATTCCTCAACCCTCAATCCACAGTCCTCAAGCTTCATTACTCAATCTTCAATCCTCAATCGTCAATCCTCAATAATCAATCTCCAATCCTACAACCTCAAACCTCAATCCTCAATCTTCAATCATCAATACTCAATCTTCAATCCTCAATCTTCAATCCTCAATACTCAATCTTCAATCCCCAATCCTCAATCCTCAACCCTCAATCCGCAATCCTCATTCCTCGATCCTCAGTCCTCAGTCCTCAAACCACTATCCTCAACCCTCAGCCCTCATCCTCAATTCTCAATTCTCAATCTTCAATCCTCAATCCTCAATCCTCAATCTTCAATCCTCAATAATCAATCTCCAATCCTAGATCCTCAATCCCCAATGCTCAATCATTAATCCTCAACTTTCAATCCTCAATCCCCAGTCCTCAATCTTCAATCCTCAATGCTCAATCCTCAGTCCTCAATCCTCAATCCTCAATCCTCAATCCTCATTGTTCAATCCTCAATACCCAATCCTCAATCTTCAATCCTCAATCTTCAATCCTCAATCCTCAATCCTCAATCCTCAATCCTCAATCCCCAATCCTCAATCCTCAATCGTAAATCTCCAATCCTCAATACTCAATCTTCAATCCTCAACCCTCAATCCTCAATCCGCATTCTTAAACCCTCAATACCCAATCCTCAATCTTCAATCCTCAATCCTCAATCCTCAATTCTCAATCCTCAATCCTCAGTCCTCAGTTCTCAAACCTCAATCCTCAACCCTCAGCCCTCATCCTCAATCCTCAATCCTCAATCCTCAATCCTCAATCCTCGATCCTCAATCCTCAATCCTCAGTCTTCAATACTCAACCCCCAATCCTCAAAGCTCAATCCTCAACCGTCAGTCCTCGTCCTCCATCCTCAACCCTCAATCCTCAATCCTCAATCTTCAATCATCAATACTCAATCTTCAATCCTCAGTCCTGAATCCTCAATCCTCAATCCTCAATCCTCATTCCTCAAACCTCAATCCTCAACCCTCAGTGCTCATCCTCAATTCTGAATTCTCAATCCTCAATCCTCAATCCTCAATCCTCAATCTTCAATCCTCAATCCCCAGTCCTCAATATTCAATCCTCAATGCTCAATACTCAATGCTCAATCCTCAGTCCTCAAACCTCAATCCTCAATCCTCAGCACTCAATCCTCAATCCTCAATCCTCAAACCTCAATCCTCAACCGTCAGTCCTCGTCCTCAATACTCAACCATCAATCCTCAACCCTCAATCTTCAACCATCAATATTCAATCTTCAATCCTCAATCCTCAATCCTCAATCCTCAATCCTCAATCCTCATTGCTCAATCCTCAATACCCAATCCTCAATCTTCAATCCTCAATCTTCCATCCTCAATCCTCAATCCTCAGTCCTCAATCCTCAATCCTCAATCCTCAAACCTCAGTCCTCAATTGTCAGTCCTCGTCCTCAATCCTGAACCCTCAATCCTCAATACTCAATCCTCAATCTTCAATCCTCAATACTCAATCTTCAATCCTCAATCCTCAATCCTCAATCCTCAATCCTCAATCCTCAATCCTCAGTCATAAATCCTCAACCTTCAATACTCAATCGTCAATCCTCAGTCCTCAATCCTCAATCCGCAACCCTCGTTCCTCAATCCTCAATCTTCAAACATCAATATTCAATCTTCAATCCTCAATCCTCAATCCTCAATCCTCAATCCTCAATCCTCATTGTTCAACCCTCAATACCCAATCCTCAATCTTCAATCCTCAATTTTCAATCCTCAATCCTCAATCCTCAATCCTCAATCCTCAATCCCCAATCCTCAATCCTCAATCGTCAATCTCCAATCCCGAATACTCAATCTTCAATCCTCAACCCTCAATCCTCAATCCCCATTCTTCAATCCTCAATACACAATCCTCAATCTTCAATCCCCAGTCCTCAATCCTCAATCCTCACCCCTCAACCCTCAATCCACAATCCTCAATCTTCATTACTCAATCTTCAATCCTCAATCCTCAATCCTCAATAATCAATCTCCAATCCTACAACCTCAATCCTTAATCTTCAATCCTCAATCCCCAATCCTCAATGTTCAATCCCCAGTCCTCAATCCTCAATCCTCATTCCTCAACCCTCAATCCACAGTCCTCAAGCTTCATTACTCAATCTTCAATCCTCAATCCTCAATCCTCAATAATCAATCTCCAATCCTACAACCTCAAACCTCAATCCTCAATCTTCAATCATCAATACTCAATCTTCAATCCTCAATCCTCAATACTCAATCCTCAATATACAATACTCAAACCTCAATCCTCAATCCTCAATCCTCAACCCAAAATCCTCAATCCTCAAGCCTCAGTCCTCAATCCTCAGTCCTTAAACCTGAATCCTCAACCCTCAGTCCTCGCACTCAATCCTCATCCCTCAATCCTCAATCCTCAATCTTCAGTACTCAATCCTCAATCCACAATCCTCAATCCTCAATCCTCAATCGTCAATCCTCAATACTCAATCCACAATCCTCAATCCTCAATCCTCAATCCTCAATCCTCAATCCTCAATCCTCAATCCTCAATCCTCAATCCTCAATCCTCAATCCTCAATCCTCAATCTTAAATCCTCAATACCCAATCCTCAATATTCAATCCTCAATCCTCAATCCTCAATCCTCAATCCTCAATCCTCAATCCTCAATCCTTAATCTTCAATCCTCAATCCCCAATCCTCAGCCTTCAATCCTCAATCCTCAATCCTCAATCCTCAATCCTCAATCCTTAATCTTCAATCCTCAATCCCAAATCCTCAATCTTCAATCCCCAGTCCTCAATCCTCAATCCTCAATCCTCAACCCTCAATCCACAATCCTTAATCTTCAATACTCAATCTTCAATCCTCAATCCTCAATCCTCAATAATCAATCTCCAATCCTACAACCTCAAACCTCAATCCTCAATCATCAATCCTCAATCCTCAATCCTCAATCTTCAACACACAACCCTCAACCATCAATCGTCAATACTCAACCATCAATACTCATTCCTCAATACTCAATAGAATATCCTGAACTCTCAGGACACAATACTCAATCCACAATATTCACTCATCAAATCTCAATCCTCAAACATCAGTCGTCAAGACTCAATCCTCAAACCTCAGTCCTCAATCTTCAATCCTCAGTCCTCAACGCTCAATCCTCAATCTTCAATCCTCAATCCTCAACCCTCAGTCCTCATCCTCAATCCTCAATCCTCAATCCTCAACCCTCAATCCTCAATCCTCATTCCTCAAACCTCAATCCTCGATTCTCAATCCTCAGTCCTCATCCTCAACCCTCAACCCTCAATCCTCAATCTTCAATCATCAATACTCAATCGTCAATCCTCAATCCTCAATCCTCAATACTCAATCCTCAATATTCAATACTCAAACCTCAATCCTCAAACCTCAATACTCAATCCTCAATATTCAATACTCAGACCTCAATCCTCAATCCTCAATCCTCAATCCAAAATCCTCATTTCTCAAACCTCAATCCTGAACCCTCAATCTTCAATCCTCAATCCTCAACCCTCAATCGTCAATCCTCAATCCTCAATCCTCAACCCTCAATGATCAATCCTCATTCTTCAATCTTCAATATTCAATCTTCAATCCTCAATCCTCAATCCTCAATCCTCATTCTTCAATCCTCAATCCTCTATCCTCAATCCTCAATTCTCAATCCTCAATCCGCAATCCTCATTCTTCAATCCTCAACCCTCAGCCCTCATCCTCAATCCTCAATCTTCAATCCTCAATCCTCAATCCTCAATGCTCAATTCTCAATCCTCAATCCTCAGTCCTCAATCCTCAATCCTCAATCCTCAAACCTCAATCCTCAACCGTCAGTCCTCGTCCTCAATCCTCAACCATCAATCCTCAACCCTCAATCTTCAACCATCAATATTCAATCTTCAATCCTCAATCCTCAATCCTCAATCCTCAATCCTCAATCCTCATTGTTCAATCCTCAATACCCAATCCTCAATCTTCAATCCTCAATTTTCAATCCTCAATCCTCAATCCTCAATCCTCAATCCTCAATCCCCAATCCTCAATCCTCAATCGTCAATCTCCAATCCTGAATACTCAATCTTCAATCCTCAACCCTCAATCCTCAATCCCCATTCTTCAATCCTCAATACCCAATCCTCAATCTTCAATCCCCAATCCTCAATCCTCAATCCTCACCCCTCAACCCTCAATCCACAATCCTCAATCTTCATTACTCAATCTTCAATCCTCAATCCTCAATCCTCAATAATCAATCTCCAATCCTACAACCTCAATCCTTAATCTTCAATCCTCAATCCCCAATCCTCAATCTTCAATCCCCAGTCCTCAATCCTCAATCCTCATTCCTCAACCCTCAATCCACAGTCCTCAAGCTTCATTACTCAATCTTCAATCCTCAATCCTCAATCCTCAATAATCAATCTCCAATCCTACAACCTCAAACCTCAATCCTCAATCTTCAATCATCAATACTCAATCTTCAATCCTCAATCTTCAATCCTCAATACTCAATCTTCAATCCCCAATCCTCAATCCTCAACCCTCAATCCGCAATCCTCATTCTTCGATCCTCAGTCCTCAGTCCTCAAACCTCTATCCTCAACCCTCAGCCCTCATCCTCAATTCTCAATTCTCAATCCTCAATCCTCAATCCTCAATCCTCAATCTTCAATCCTCAATAATCAATCTCCAATCCTAGATCCTCAATCCCCAATGCTCAATCATTAATCCTCAACTTTCAATCCTCAATCCCCAGTCCTCAATCTTCAATCCTCAATGCTCAATCCTCAGTCCTCAATCCTCAATCCTCAATCCTCAATCCTCATTGTTCAATCCTCAATACCCAATCCTCAATCTTCAATCCTCAATCTTCAATCCTCAATCCTCAATCCTCAATCCTCAATCCTCAATCCCCAATCCTCAATCCTCAATCGTCAATCTCCAATCCTCAATACTCAATCTTCAATCCTCAACCCTCAATCCTCAATCCGCATTCTTAAACCCTCAATACCCAATCCTCAATCTTCAATCCTCAATCCTCAATCCTCAATTCTCAATCCTCAATCCTCAGTCCTCAGTTCTCAAACCTCAATCCTCAACCCTCAGCCCTCATCCTCAATCCTCAATCCTCAATCCTCAATCCTCAATCCTCGATCCTCAATCCTCAATCCTCAGTCTTCAATACTCAACCCCCAATCCTCAAAGCTCAATCCTCAACCGTCAGTCCTCGTCCTCCATCCTCAACCCTCAATCCTCAATCCTCAATCTTCAATCATCAATACTCAATCTTCAATCCTCAGTCCTGAATCCTCAATCCTCAATCCTCAATCCTCATTCCTCAAACCTCAATCCTCAACCCTCAGTGCTCATCCTCAATTCTCAACTCTCAATCCTCAATCCTCAATCCTCAATCCTCAATCTTCAATCCTCAATCCCCAGTCCTCAATATTCAATCCTCAATGCTCAATCCTCAATGCTCAATCCTCAGTCCTCAAACCTCAATCCTCAATCCTCAGCACTCAATCCTCAATCCTCAATCCTCAAACCTCAATCCTCAACCGTCAGTCCTCGTCCTCAATCCTCAACCATCAATCCTCAACCCTCAATCTTCAACCATCAATATTCAATCTTCAATCCTCAATCCTCAATCCTCTATCCTCAATCCTGAATCCTCATTGCTCAATCCTCAATACCCAATCCTCAATCTTCAATCCTCAATCTTCCATCCTCAATCCTCAATCCTCAGTCCTCAATCCTCAATCCTCAATCCTCAAACCTCAGTCCTCAACTGACAGTCGTCGTCCTCAATCCTGAACCCTCAATCCTCAATACTCAATCCTCAATCTTCAATCCTCAATACTCAATCTTCAATCCTCAATCCTCAATCCTCAATCCTCAATCCTCAATCCTCAATCCTCAGTCATAAATCCTCAACCTTCAATACTCAATCGTCAATCCTCAGTCCTCAATCCTCAATCCTCAATCCTCAATCCTCAATCCTCAATCCTCAATCCTCAATCCTCATTGTTCAATCCTCAATACCCAATCCTCAATCTTCAATCCTCAATTTTCAATCCTCAATCCTCAATCCTCAATCCTCAATCCTCAATCCCCAACCCTCAATCCTCAATCGTCAATCTCCAATCCTGAATACTCAATCTTCAATCCTCAACCCTCAATCCTCAATCCCCATTCTTCAATCCTCAATACACAATCCTCAATCTTCAATCCCCAGTCCTCAATCCTCAATCCTCACCCCTCAACCCTCAATCCACAATCCTCAATTTTCATTACTCAATCTTCAATCCTCAATCCTCAATCCTCAATAATCAATCTCCAATCCTACAACCTCAATCCTTAATCTTCAATCGTCAATCCCCAATCCTCAATCTTCAATCCCCAGTCCTCAATCCTCAATCCTCATTCCTCAACCCTCAATCCACAGTCCTCAAGCTTCATTACTCAATCTTCAATCCTCAATCCTCAATCCTCAATAATCAATCTCCAATCCTACAACCTCAAACCTCAATCCTCAATCTTCAATCATCAATACTCAATCTTCAATCCTCAATCTTCAATCCTCAATACTCAATCTTCAATCCCCAATCCTCAATCCTCAACCCTCAATCCGCAATCCTCATTCTTCGATCCTCAGTCCTCAGTCCTCAAACCTCTATCCTCAACCCTCAGCCCTCATCCTCAATTCTCAATTCTCAATCCTCAATCCTCAATCCTCAATCCTCAATCTTCAATCCTCAATAATCAATCTCCAATCCTAGATCCTCAATCCCCAATGCTCAATCATTAATCCTCAACTTTCAATCCTCAATCCCCAGTCCTCAATCTTCAATCCTCAATGCTCAATCCTCAGTCCTCAATCCTCAATCCTCAATCCTCAATCCTCATTGTTCAATCCTCAATACCCAATCCTCAATCTTCAATCCTCAATCTTCAATCCTCAATCTTCAATCCTCAATCCTCAATCCTCAATCCTCAATCCTCAATCCCCAATCCTCAATCCTCAATCGTCAATCTCCAATCCTCAATACTCAATCTTCAATCCTCAACCCTCAATCCTCAATCCGCATTCTTCAACCCTCAATACCCAATCCTCAATCTTCAATCCTCAATCCTCAATCCTCAATTCTCAATCCTCAATCCTCAGTCCTCAGTTCTCAAACCACAATCCTCAACCCTCAGCCCTCATCCTCAATCCTCAATCCTCAATCCTCAATCCTCAATCCCCAATCCTCAATCCTCAATCCTCAGTCTTCAATACTCAACCCCCAATCCTCAAACCTCAATCCTCAACCGTCAGTCCTCGTCCTCCATCCTCAACCCTCAATCCTCAATCCTCAATCTTCAATCATCAATACTCAATCTTCAATCCTCAGTCCTGAATCCTCAATCCTCAATCCTCAATCCTCATTCCTCAAACCTCAATCCTCAACCCTCAGTGCTCATCCTCAATTCTCAATTCTCAATCCTCAATCCTCAATCCTCAATCCTCAATCTTCAATCCTCAATCCCCAGTCCTCAATATTCAATCCTCAATGCTCAATCCTCAATGCTCAATCCTCAGTCCTCAAATCTCAATCCTCAATCCTCAGCACTCAACCCTCAATCATCAATCCTCAAACCTCAATCCTCAACCGTCAGTCCTCGTCCTCAATCCTCAACCATCAATCCTCAACCCTCAATCTTCAACCATCAATATTCAATCTTCAATCCTCAATCCTCAATCCTCAATCCTCAATCCTCAATCCTCATTGCTCAATCCTCAATACCCAATCCTCAATCTTCAATCCTCAATCTTCAATCCTCAATCCTCAATCCTCAGTCCTCAATCCTCAATCCTCAATCCTCAAACCTCAGTCCTCAACTGTCGGTCCTCGTCCTCAATCCTGAACCCTCAATCCTCAATACTCAATCCTCAATCTTCAATCCTCAATACTCAATCTTCAATCCTCAATCCTCAATCCTCAATCCTCAATCCTCAATCCTCAATCCTCAGTCATAAATCCTCAACCTTCAATACTCAATCGTCAATCCTCAGTCCTCAATCCTCAATCCGCAACCCTCGTTCCTCAATCCTCAATCTTCAATCATCAATACTCAATCTTCAATCCTCAATCCTCAATCCTCAATCTTCAATCCTCAATCCTCAATCTTCAATCATCAATCTCCAATCCTAGATCCTCAATCCCCAATCTTCAATCCTCAATCCTCAATCCTCAATCCTCAATCCTCAATCCTTAATCCTCAATCTTCAATCCTCAATACTCAATCTGCAATACCCAATCCTCAATCTTCAATCCTCAATCCTCAATCCTCAATCCTCAATCCTCAGTCCTCAAAGCTCAATCCTGTATCCTCAATCCTGAATCCTCAATCTTCAGCCCTGAGTCCTCAACAATCAGTTGTCAATCCTCGACCCTCAATAGAATATCGTTAGGTCGCAGTTTTCAATACTCAATACTCAATCTGTAATCTTCAAATCTATATCCACAAACATCAATTCTCATGACTCAATCCTCAATCCTCAATCCTCAATCCTCAATCCTCAATCCTCAATCCTCAGTCATAAATCCTCAACCTTCAATACTCAATCGTCAATCCTCAGTCCTCAATCCTCAATCCGCAACCCTCGTTCCTCAATCCTCAATCTTCAAACATCAATATTCAATCTTCAATCCTCAATCCTCAATCCTCAATCCTCAATCCTCAATCCTCATTGTTCAATCCTCAATACCCAATCCTCAATCTTCAATCCTCAATTTTCAATCCTCAATCCTCAATCCTCAATCCTCAATCCTCAATCCCCAATCCTCAATCCTCAATCGTCAATCTCCAATCCTGAATACTCAATCTTCAATCCTCAACCCTCAATCCTCAATCCCCATTCTTCAATCCTCAATACCCAATCCTCAATCTTCAATCCCCAATCCTCAATCCTCAATCCTCACCCCTCAACCCTCAATCCACAATCCTCAATCTTCATTACTCAATCTTCAATCCTCAATCCTCAATCCTCAATAATCAATCTCCAATCCTACAACCTCAATCCTTAATCTTCAATCCTCAATCCCCAATCCTCAATCTTCAATCCCCAGTCCTCAATCCTCAATCCACATTCCTCAACCCTCAATCCACAGTCCTCAAGCTTCATTACTCAATCTTCAATCCTCAATCCTCAATCCTCAATAATCAATCTCCAATCCTACAACCTCAAACCTCAATCCTCAATCTTCAATCATCAATACTCAATCTTCAATCCTCAATCTTCAATCCTCAATACTCAATCTTCAATCCCCAATCCTCAATCCTCAACCCTCAATCCGCAATCCTCATTCTTCGATCCTCAGTCCTCAGTCCTCAAACCTCTATCCTCAACCCTCAGCCCTCATCCTCAATTCTCAATTCTCAATCCTCAATCCTCAATCCTCAATCCTCAATCTTCAATCCTCAATAATCAATCTCCAATCCTAGATCCTCAATCCCCAATGCTCAATCATTAATCCTCAACTTTCAATCCTCAATCCCCAGTCCTCAATCTTCAATCCTCAATGCTCAATCCTCAGTCCTCAATCCTCAATCCTCAATCCTCAATCCTCATTGTTCATCCTCAATACCCAATCCTCAATCTTCAATCCTCAATCTTCAATCCTCAATCCTCAATCCTCAATCCTCAATCCTCAATCCCCAATCCTCAATCCTCAATCGTCAATCTCCAATCCTCAATACTCAATCTTCAATCCTCAACCCTCAATCCTCAATCCGCATTCTTAAACCCTCAATACCCAATCCTCAATCTTCAATCCTCAATCCTCAATCCTCAATTCTCAATCCTCAATCCTCAGTCCTCAGTTCTCAAACCTCAATCCTCAACCCTCAGCCCTCATCCTCAATCCTCAATCCTCAATCCTCAATCCTCAATCCTCGATCCTCAATCCTCAATCCTCAGTCTTCAATACTCAACCCCCAATCCTCAAAGCTCAATCCTCAACCGTCAGTCCTCGTCCTCCATCCTCAACCCTCAATCCTCAATCCTCAATCTTCAATCATCAATACTCAATCTTCAATCCTCAGTCCTGAATCCTCAATCCTCAATCCTCAATCCTCATTCCTCAAACCTCAATCCTCAACCCTCAGTGCTCATCCTCAATTCTCAACTCTCAATCCTCAATCCTCAATCCTCAATCCTCAATCTTCAATCCTCAATCCCCAGTCCTCAATATTCAATCCTCAATGCTCAATCCTCAATGCTCAATCCTCAGTCCTCAAACCTCAATCCTCAATCCTCAGCACTCAATCCTCAATCCTCAATCCTCAAACCTCAATCCTCAACCGTCAGTCCTCGTCCTCAATCCTCAACCATCAATCCTCAACCCTCAATCTTCAACCATCAATATTCAATCTTCAATCCTCAATCCTCAATCCTCTATCCTCAATCCTCAATCCTCATTGCTCAATCCTCAATACCCAATCCTCAATCTTCAATCCTCAATCTTCCATCCTCAATCCTCAATCCTCAGTCCTCAATCCTCAATCCTCAATCCTCAAACCTCAGTCCTCAACTGACAGTCGTCGTCCTCAATCCTGAACCCTCAATCCTCAATACTCAATCCTCAATCTTCAATCCTCAATACTCAATCTTCAATCCTCAATCCTCAATCCTCAATCCTCAATCCTCAATCCTCAATCCTCAGTCATAAATCCTCAACCTTCAATACTCAATCGTCAATCCTCAGTCCTCAATCCTCAATCCTCAATCCTCAATCCTCAATCCTCAATCCTCAATCCTCAATCCTCATTGTTCAATCCTCAATACCCAATCCTCAATCTTCAATCCTCAATTTTCAATCCTCAATCCTCAATCCTCAATCCTCAATCCTCAATCCCCAACCCTCAATCCTCAATCGTCAATCTCCAATCCTGAATACTCAATCTTCAATCCTCAACCCTCAATCCTCAATCCCCATTCTTCAATCCTCAATACACAATCCTCAATCTTCAATCCCCAGTCCTCAATCCTCAATCCTCACCCCTCAACCCTCAATCCACAATCCTCAATCTTCATTACTCAATCTTCAATCCTCAATCCTCAATCCTCAATAATCAATCTCCAATCCTACAACCTCAATCCTTAATCTTCAATCGTCAATCCCCAATCCTCAATCTTCAATCCCCAGTCCTCAATCCTCAATCCTCATTCCTCAACCCTCAATCCACAGTCCTCAAGCTTCATTACTCAATCTTCAATCCTCAATCTTCAATCCTCAATACTCAATCTTCAATCCCCAATCCTCAATCCTCAACCCTCAATCCGCAATCCTCATTCTTCGATCCTCAGTCCTCAGTCCTCAAACCTCTATCCTCAACCCTCAGCCCTCATCCTCAATTCTCAATTCTCAATCCTCAATCCTCAATCCTCAATCCTCAATCTTCAATCCTCAATAATCAATCTGCAATCCTAGATCCTCAATCCCCAATGCTCAATCATTAATCCTCAACTTTCAATCCTCAATCCCCAGTCCTCAATCTTCAATCCTCAATGCTCAATCCTCAGTCCTCAATCCTCAATCCTCAATCCTCAATCCTCATTGTTCAATCCTCAATACCCAATCCTCAATCTTCAATCCTCAATCTTCAATCCTCAATCTTCAATCCTCAATCCTCAATCCTCAATCCTCAATCCTCAATCCCCAATCCTCAATCCTCAATCGTCAATCTCCAATCCTCAATACTCAATCTTCAATCCTCAACCCTCAATCCTCAATCCGCATTCTTCAACCCTCAATACCCAATCCTCAATCTTCAATCCTCAATCCTCAATCCTCAATTCTCAATCCTCAATCCTCAGTCCTCAGTTCTCAAACCACAATCCTCAACCCTCAGCCCTCATCCTCAATCCTCAATCCTCAATCCTCAATCCTCAATCCCCAATTCTCAATCCTCAATCCTCAGTCTTCAATACTCAACCCCCAATCCTCAAACCTCAATCCTCAACCGTCAGTCCTCGTCCTCCATCCTCAACCCTCAATCCTCAATCCTCAATCTTCAATCATCAATACTCAATCTTCAATCCTCAGTCCTGAATCCTCAATCCTCAATCCTCAATCCTCATTCCTCAAACCTCAATCCTCAACCCTCAGTGCTCATCCTCAATTCTCAATTCTCAATCCTCAATCCTCAATCCTCAATCCTCAATCCTCAATCTTCAATCCTCAATCCCCAGTCCTCAATATTCAATCCTCAATGCTCAATCCTCAATGCTCAATCCTCAGTCCTCAAATCTCAATCCTCAATCCTCAGCACTCAACCCTCAATCATCAATCCTCAAACCTCAATCCTCAACCGTCAGTCCTCGTCCTCAATCCTCAACCATCAATCCTCAACCCTCAATCTTCAACCATCAATATTCAATCTTCAATCCTCAATCCTCAATCCTCAATCCTCAATCCTCAATCCTCATTGCTCAATCCTCAATACCCAATCCTCAATCTTCAATCCTCAATCTTCAATCCTCAATCCTCAATCCTCAGTCCTCAATCCTCAATCCTCAATCCTCAAACCTCAGTCCTCAACTGTCGGTCCTCGTCCTCAATCCTGAACCCTCAATCCTCAATACTCAATCCTCAATCTTCAATCCTCAATACTCAATCTTCAATCCTCAATCCTCAATCCTCAATCCTCAATCCTCAATCCTCAATCCTCAGTCATAAATCCTCAACCTTCAATACTCAATCGTCAATCCTCAGTCCTCAATCCTCAATCCGCAACCCTCGTTCCTCAATCCTCAATCTTCAATCATCAATACTCAATCTTCAATCCTCAATCCTCAATCCTCAATCTTCAATCCTCAATCCTCAATCTTCAATCATCAATCTCCAATCCTAGATCCTCAATCCCCAATCTTCAATCCTCAATCCTCAATCCTCAATCCTCAATCCTCAATCCTTAATCCTCAATCTTCAATCCTCAATACTCAATCTGCAATACCCAATCCTCAATCTTCAATCCTCAATCCTCAATCCTCAATCCTCAATCCTCAGTCCTCAAAGCTCAATCCTGTATCCTCAATCCTGAATCCTCAATCTTCAGCCCTGAGTCCTCAACAATCAGTTGTCAATCCTCGACCCTCAATAGAATATCGTTAGGTCGCAGTTTTCAATACTCAATACTCAATCTGTAATCTTCAAATCTATATCCACAAACATCAATTCTCATGACTCAATCCTCAATACTCAGTCCCCAATCCTCAATCTTCAATCCTCAATCCTCAATCCTCAATCCTCGACCTTCAATCCTCAATACTCAATCTTCAATCCTCAATCCTCAGTCCTCAATCCTCAATCTTCATTCCCCAATACTCAATCCTCAATCCTCAATCGTCAATCCTCAATCCTCAATCCTCAATCTTCAATCCTCAATACCCAATCGTCAATGTTCAATCCGCAATGCCCAATCCTCAATCTTCAATCCTCAATTCTCAATCCTCAATCATCAATCCTCAATCCTCAGTCCTCAATCCTCAATCCTGAATCCTCAAACCTCAATCCTCAACCGTCAGTCCTCGTCCTCAATCCTCAACCATCAATCCTCAACCCTCAATCTTCAATCATCAATATTCAGTCTTCAATCCTCAATCCTCAATCCTCAATCCTCAATCCTCATTGTTCAATCCTCAATACCCAATCCTCAATCTTCAATCCTCAATCTTCAATCCTCAATCCTCAATCATCAATCCTCAATCCTCAATCCCCAATCCTCAATCCTCAATCGTCAATCTCCAATCCTGAATACTCAATCTTCAATCCTCAACCCTCAATCCTCAATCCGCATTCTTCAACCCTCAATACCCAATCCTCAATCTTCAATCCTCAATCCTCAATCCTCAATTCTCAATCCTCAATCCTCAGTCCTCAGTTCTCAAACCTCAATCCTCAACCCTCAGCCCTCATCCTCAATCCTCAATCTTCAATCCTCAATCCTCAATCCTCAATGCTCAATTCTCAATCCTCGATCCTCAGTCCTCAATCCTCAATCCTCAAACCTCAAACCTCAATCCTCAACCGTCAGTCCTCGTCCTCAATCCTCAACCATCAATCCTCAACCCTCAATCTTCAACCATCAATATTCAATCTTCAATCCTCAATCCTCAATCCTCAATCCTCAATCCTCAATCCTCATTGCTCAATCCTCAATACCCAATCCTCAATCTTCAATCCTCAATTTTCAATCCTCAATCCTCAATCCTCAATCCTCAATACTCAGTCCCCAATCCTCAATATTCAATCCTCAATCCTCAATCCTCAATCCTCAATCCTCAATCCTCAATCCTCAATCCTCATTCCTCAATCCTCAATCCTCAATCCTCAATCCTCAATCCTCAATCCTCAATCCCCAATCCTCAATCCGCAGTCCTCAATACTCAACCCTCAATCCTCAGTCCTCTGTCCTCAACCGTCAGTCCTCGTCCTCAATCCTCAACCCTCAATCCTCAATCCTCAATCTTCAATCATCAATACTCAATCTTCAATCCCCAGTCCTCAATCCTCAATCCTCAATCCTCAATCTTCAGTCCTCTGCCCTCAAACCACAATCCTCGACCCTCAGACCTCATCCTCAATTCTCAATCCTCAATCCTCAATCATCAACCTTCAATCCTCAGTACTCAATCCTCAATCTTCAATCATCAATACTCAATCTTCAATCCTCAGTCCTCAATCCTCAATCCTCAATCCTCAATCCTCAATCCTCAATCCTCAATATTCAACACACAACCCTCAACCATCAATCCTCAATACTCAACCATCAATCCTCAATTCTCAATACTCAATAGAATATCCTAAATTCACATGGTTCAATACTCAATCCACAATACTCAATAATCAAACTTCAATCCTCAAACGTCTATCCACAACACTCAATCCTCAACACTCTGTCCTCTCTCTTCAATCCTCCATCCTCAATCCTCAATCCTCAAGCGTCAATCCTCAATCCTCAATCGTCAAATCTCAATACTCAGTCCTCAAACCTCAATTCCGAATCCTCAATCCTGAATACTCAATGTTCAGCCCTCAGTTTTCAACAATCAATTGTCAATCCTCAATACTCAACCTTCAATCCTCAGTACTCAATCTTCAATCCTCAATCCTCAGTTCTCAATCCTCAATCCTCAATCCTCAATCGTCAATCCTCAATCCCCAATCCTCAATCTTCAATCCTCAATCCTCAATCCTCAATCCTCAATCCTCAATCTTCAATCCTCAATACTCAATCTTCAATCCTCAATCCTCAACCCTCGATCCTCAATCTTCAATCCTCAACCCTCAATCCTCAATCCTGAATCCTCATTCTTCAATCCTCAATACCCAATCCTCAATCCTCAATCCTCAATTGTCAATCTTCAACCCTCAATCTTCAATCCTCAATAATCAACCCCCAATCCTAGATGCTCAATCCCCAATCCTCAATCCTTAATCCTCAATTTTCAATCATCAATCCCTAGTCCTCAATCTTCAGTCCTCAATGCTCAATCCTCAATCCTCAATCCTCAATCCTCAGTCCTCAATCCTCAACCCTCAATCCTCAAACCTCAATCCTCTATCCTCAATATTCAACACACAACCCTCAACCATCAATCCTCAATACTCAACCATCAATCCTCAATTCTCAATACTCAATAGAATATCCTGAATTCTCATTTTTCAATACTCAATCCACAATATTCAATAATCAAACTTCAATCCTCAAACGTCTACACACAACTCTCAATCCTCAACACTCTGTCCTCTCTCTTCAATCCTCCATCCTCAGTCCTCAATCCTCAAGCGTCAATCCTCAATCCTCAATCGTCAAATCTCAATACTCAGTCCTCAAACCTCAATTCCGAATCCTCAATCCTGAATACTCCATGTTCAGCCCTCAGTTTTCAACAATCAATTGTCAATCCTCAATTCTCAACCTTCAATCCTCAGTACTCAATCCTCAATCCTCAATACTCAATCCACAATCCTCAATCCTCAATCCTCAATCCTCAATCCTCAATACCCAATCCTCAATCTTCAATCCTCAATCCTCAATCCTCAATTCTCAATCCTCACTCCTCAGTCCTCAGTCCTCAAACCTCAATCCTCAACCCTCAGCCCTCATCCTCAATCCTCAATCTTCAATCCTCAATCCTCAATCCTCAATGCTCAATTCTCAATTCTCAATCCTCAGTCCTCAATCCTCAATCCTCAATCCTCAAACCTCAATCCTCAACCGTCAGTCCTCGTCCTCAATCCTCAACCATCAATCCTCAACCCTCAATCTTCAACCATCAATATTCAATCTTCAATCCTCAATCCTCAATCCTCAATCCTCAATCCTCAATCCTCAATCCTCATTGTTCAATCCTCAATACCCAATCCTCAATCTTCAATCCTCAATTTTCAATCCTCACTCCTCAATCCTCAATCCTCAATCCTCAATCCCCAATCCTCAATACTCAATCGTCAATCTCCAATCCCGAATACTCAATCTTCAATCCTCATCCCTCAGCCCTCATCCTCAATCCTCAATCCTCAATCCTCAATCCTCAATCTTCAATCCTCAATACTCAATCTTCAATCCTCAATCCTCAATCCTCAGTCCTCAAACCTCAATTCTGAATCCTCAATCCTGAATCCTCAGACATCAAACATCAATACTCAACCCTCAGACCTCGTCCTCAATCCACAACACTTAATCCCCAAACCTCAATCTTCAATCGTCAATATTCAATCTTCAATCCTCAAACCTCAATCCTCAATCCTCAATCCTCAATCCTCAATGTTCAATCCTCAATACCGAATCCTGAATCTTCAATCCTCAGTCCTCAATCCTCAATCCTCAATCCTCGGTCCTCAAACCACAATCCTGAATCCTCAGTCCCGAATCCTCAATCTTCAGCCCTCAGTCCTCAACAATCAGTTGTTAATCCTCAATCCTCAATAGAATATCCTCAATTCAGAGTTTTCAATACTCAATACTCAATCTGCAATCTTCAAATGTCTATCCACAAACATCAATTCTCATCACTCAACCCTCAACACTCAGTCCCCAATTCTCAATCTTCAATCCTCAACCCTCAATCCTAAATACTCAATCCTCAACCTTCAATCCTCAATACTCAATCTGCAACCCTCAATTCTCAATCCTCAATCCCCAATCCTCATTCTTCAATCCTCAATACCCAAACCTCAATCTTCAATCCTCAATCCTCAATCCTCAATTCTCAATACTCAATAGAATATCCTGAATTCTGAATTTTCAATACTCAATGCTCAATAAACGATAATCAAACCACAATCCTCAAACATCAATTCTCAACACTCAATCCTCATCACTCAGTACTCCCTCTTCAATCCTCCATCCTCAATCCTCAAGCGTCAATCCACAATCCTCAATCCTCAATCCTCAATCCTCAATCATCAACCCTCAATCCCCAATCCTCAATCTTCAGTACTCAATCCTCAGTCCTCAATCCTCAATCGTCAATCCTCAATCCCCAATCCTCTATCTTCAATGCTCAATCCTCAATCCTCAGTCCTCAAAACTCAATCCTCAACCTTCAATCCTCAATACTCAATCTTCAATCCCCAATCCTCAATCCTCAACCCTCAATCCGCAATCCTCAATCCTCAATCGTCAATCTCCAATCCTGAATACTCAATCTTCAATCCTCAATCCTCAATCCTCAATCCTCAATCCTCAATCCTCATTGTTCAATCCTCAATACCCATTCCTCAGTCTTCAATCCTCAACCTTCAATCCTCAATCCTCAATCCTCAATCCTCAATCCTCAATCCCCAATCCTCAATCCTCAATCGTCAATCTCAAATCCTGAATACTCAATCTTCAATCCTCAACCCTCAATCCTCAATCCGCATTCTTCAATCCTCAATACCCAATCCTCAATCTTCAATCCTCAATCCTCAATCCTCAATTCTCAATCCTCAATCCTCAGTCCTCAGTTCTCAAACCTCAATCCTCAACCCTCAGCCCTCATCCTCAATCCTCAATCTTCAATCCTCAATCCTCAATCCTCAATGCTCAATTCTCAATCCTCAATCCTCAGTCCTCAATCCTCAATCCTCAAACCTCAAACCTCAATCCTCAACCGTCAGTCCTCGTCCTCAATCCTCAACCATCAATCCTCAACCCTCAATCTTCAACCATCAATATTCAATCTTCAATCCTCAATCCTCAATCCTCAATTCTCAATCCTCAATCCTCATTGCTCAATCCTCAATACCCAATCCTCAATCTTCAATCCTCAATTTTCAATCCTCAATCCCCAATCCTCAATCCTCAATACTCAATCTTCAATCATCAATACTCAATCTGCAATACCCAATCCTCAATCTTCAATCCTCAGTCCTCAATCCTCAATCCTCAATCCCCAAACCTCAGTCCTCAACTGTCAGTCCTCGTCCTCAATCCTGAACCCTCAATCCTCAATACTCAATCCTCAATCTTCAATCCTCAATACTCAATCTTCAATCCTCAATCCTCAATCCTCAATCCTCAATCCTCAATCCTCAATCCTCAGTCATAAATCCTCAACCTTCAATACTCAATCGTCAATCCTCAGTCCTCAATCCTCAATCCGCAACCCTCGTTCCTCAATCCTCAATCTTCAATCATCAATACTCAATCTTCAATCCTCAATCCTCAATCCTCAATCTTCAATCCTCAATCCTCAATCTTCAATCATCAATCTCCAATCCCAGATCCTCAATCCCCAATCTTCAATCCTCAATCCTCAATCCTCAATCCTCAATCCTCAATCCTTAATCCTCAATCTTCAATCCTCAATACTCAATCTGCAATACCCAATCCTCAATCTTCAATCCTCAATCCTCAATCCTCAATCCTCAATCCTCAGTCCTCAAAGCTCAATCCTGTATCCTCAACCCTGAATCCTCAATCTTCAGCCCTGAGTCCTCAACAATCAGTTTTCAATCCTCAACCCTCAATAGAATATCGTTAGGTCGCAGTTTTCAATACTCAATACTCAATCTGTAATCTTCAAATCTATATCCACAAACATCAATTCTCATGACTCAATCCTCAATACTCAGTCCCCAATCCTCAATCTTCAATCCTCAATCCTCAATCCTCAATCCTCGACCTTCAATCCTCAATACTCAATCTTCAATCCTCAATCCTCAGTCCTCAATCCTCAATCTTCATTCCTCAATACTCAATCTTCAATCCTCAATCCTCAATCCTCAATCCTCAATCCTCAATCTTCAATCCTCAATACCCAATCGTCAATGTTCAATCCGCAATGCCCAATCCTCAATCTTCAATCCTCAATTCTCAATCCTCAATCCTCAATCCTCAGTCCTCAATCCTCAATCTTCATTCCTCAATACTCAATCCTCAATCCTCAATCCTCAATCCTCAATCCTCAATCCTCAATCCTCAATCCCCAATCCTCAATCCTCAATCGTCAATCTCCAATCCTGAATACTCAATCTTCTATCCTCAATCCTCAATCCTCAATCCTCAATCCTCAATCCTCATTGTTCAATCCTCAATACCCATTCCTCAGTCTTCAATCCTCAACCTTCAATCCTCAATCCTCAATCCTCAATCCTCAATCCTCAATCCCCAATCCTCAATCCTCAATCGTCAATCTCCAATCCTGAATACTCAATCTTCAATCCTCAACCCTCAATCCTCAATCCGCATTCTTCAATCCTCAATACCCAATCCTCAATCTTCAATCCTCAATCCTCAATCCTCAATTCTCAATCCTCAATCCTCAGTCCTCAGTTCTCAAACCTCAATCCTCAACCCTCAGCCCTCATCCTCAATCCTCAATCTTCAATCCTCAATCCTCAATCCTCAATGCTCAATTCTCAATCCTCAATCCTCAGTCCTCAATCCTCAATCCTCAAACCTCAAACCTCAATCCTCAACCGTCAGTCCTCGTCCTCAATCCTCAACCATCAATCCTCAACCCTCAATCTTCAACCATCAATATTCAATCTTCAATCCTCAATCCTCAATCCTCAATTCTCAATCCTCAATCCTCATTGCTCAATCCTCAATACCCAATCCTCAATCTTCAATCCTCAATTTTCAATCCTCAATCCTCAATCCTCAATCCTCAATACTCAATCTTCAATCATCAATACTCAATCTTCAATCCTCAGTCCTCAATCCTCAATCCTCAATCCTCAATCCTCAATCCTCAATCCTCAATATTCAACACACAACCCTCAACCATCAATCCTCAATACTCTACCATCAATCCACAATTCTCAATACTCAATAGAATATCCTAAATTCACATGGTTCAATACTCAATCCACAATCCTCAATAATCAACCCCCAATCCTAGATGCTCAATCCCCAATCCTCAATCCTTAATCCTCAATTTTCAATCATCAATCCTCAATCTTCAATCCTCAAAGTTCAATCCTCAATGCTCAATCCTCAGTCCTGAGCCCTCAATCCTCAATCCCCAAATCTCAATCCTCAATCATCAGTCCTCAGTCCTCAAACCTCAATCCTCAACCCTCAGCCCTCATCCTCAATCCTCAATGCTCAATCCTCAATCCTCAAGCTTCAATCTTCAATACTCAATCTTCAATCCCCAATCCTCAATCCTCAATCCTCAATCCTCAACCCTCAGTCCTCAATCCTCAATCCTCAATCCTCAATCCTCAGACCTCAATACTCAACCCTCAATCCTCAAACCTCAATCCTCAACCGTCAGTCCTCGCCCTCAATCCTCAACCCTCAATCCTCAATCCTCAATCTTCAATCATCAATACTCAATCTTCAATCCTCAGTCCTCAATCCTCAATCCTCAATCCTCAATCCTCAATCCTCAATCTTCAATCCTCAATCCCCATTCTTCAACCCTCAATACCCAATCCTCAATCTTCAATCCTCAATCCTCAATCCTCAATTCTCAATCCTCACTCCTCAGTCCTCAGTCCTCAAACCTCAATCCCCAACCCTCAGCCCTCAGTCCTCGTCCTCAATCCTCAAACCTCAACCCTCAGCCCTCATCCTCAATCCTCAATGCTCAATCCTCAATCCTCAAACTTCAATCCTCAATACTCATTCTTCAATCCTCAATCCTCAACCCTCAATCCTCAATCCTCAGTCCTCAATCATCAGTCCTCAGTCCTCAATCCTCAATCCTCAACCCTCAGTCCTCGTCCTCAATCCTCAAACCTCAATTCTCAATCCTCAATCCTCAATCCTCAATCTTCAATCCTCAATCCCCATTCTTCAACCCTCAATACCCAATCCTCAATCTTCAATCCTCAATCCTCAATCCTCAATTCTCAATCCTCACTCCTCAGTCCTCAGTCCTCAAACCTCAATCCTCAACCCTCAGCCCTCATCCTCAATCCTCAATCTTCAATCCTCAATCCTCAATCCTCAATGCTCAATTCTCAATTCTCAATCCTCAGTCCTCAATCCTCAATCCTCAATCCTCAAACCTCAATCCTCAACCGTCAGTCCTCGTCCTCAATCCTCAACCATCAATCCTCAACCCTCAATCATCAACCATCAATATTCAATCTTCAATCCTCAATCCTCAATCCTCAATCCTCAATCCTCAATCCTCAATCCTCATTGTTCAATCCTCAATACCCAATCCTCAATCTTCAATCCTCAATTTTCAATCCTCACTCCTCAATCCTCAATCCTCAATCCTCAATCCCCAATCCTCAATACTCAATCGTCAATCTCCAATCCCGAATACTCAATCTTCAATCCTCATCCCTCAGCCCTCATCCTCAATCCTCAATCCTCAATCCTCAATCCTCAATCTTCAATCCTCAATACTCAATCTTCAATCCTCAATCCTCAATCCTCAGTCCTCAAACCTCAATTCTGAATCCTCAATCCTGAATCCTCAGACATCAAACATCAATACTCAACCCTCAGACCTCGTCCTCAATCCACAACACTTAATCCCCAAACCTCAATCTTCAATCGTCAATATTCAATCTTCAATCCTCAAACCTCAATCCTCAATCCTCAATCCTCAATCCTCAATGTTCAATCCTCAATACCGAATCCTGAATCTTCAATCCTCAGTCCTCAATCCTCAATCCTCAATCCTCGGTCCTCAAACCACAATCCTGAATCCTCAGTCCCGAATCCTGAATCTTCAGCCCTCAGTCCTCAACAATCAGTTGTTAATCCTCAATCCTCAATAGAATATCCTCAATTCAGAGTTTTCAATACTCAATACTCAATCTGCAATCTTCAAATGTCTATCCACAAACATCAATTCTCATCACTCAACCCTCAACACTCAGTCCCCAATTCTCAATCTTCAATCCTCAACCCTCAATCCTAAATACTCAATCCTCAACCTTCAATCCTCAATACTCAATCTGCAACCCTCAATTCTCAATCCTCAATCCCCAATCCTCATTCTTCAATCCTCAATACCCAAACCTCAATCTTCAATCCTCAATCCTCAATCCTCAATTCTCAATACTCAATAGAATATCCTGAATTCTGAATTTTCAATACTCAATGCTCAATAAACGATAATCAAACCACAATCCTCAAACATCAATTCTCAACACTCAATCCTCATCACTCAGTACTCCCTCTTCAATCCTCCATCCTCAATCCTCAAGCGTCAATCCACAATCCTCAATCCTCAATCCTCAATCCTCAATCATCAACCCTCAATCCCCAATCCTCAATCTTCAGTACTCAATCCTCAGTCCTCAATCCTCAATCGTCAATCCTCAATCCCCAATCCTCTATCTTCAATGCTCAATCCTCAATCCTCAGTCCTCAAAACTCAATCCTCAACCTTCAATCCTCAATACTCAATCTTCAATCCCCAATCCTCAATCCTCAACCCTCAATCCGCAATCCTCATTCTTCAATCCTCAGTCCTCAGTCCTCAAACCTCTATCCTCAACCCTCAGCCCTCATCCTCAATTCTCAATTCTCAATCCTCAATCCTCAATCCTCAATCCTCAATCTTCAATCCTCAATAATCAATCTCCAATCCTAGATCCTCAATCCCCAATGCTCAATCATTAATCCTCAACTTTCAATCCTCAATCCCCAGTCCTCAATATTCAATCCTCAATGCTCAATCCTCAGTCCTCAATCCTCAATCCTCAATCCCAAATTCTCAATCCTCAATCCTCAGTCCTCAGTCCTCAAACCTCAATCCTCAATCCGCAATCCTCATTCTTCAACCCTCAATCCTCAATCCTCAATCCTCAATCCTCAATCGTCAATCCTCAATCCTAGTTGTTGAATCCTCAATACCCAATCCTAAATCTTCAATCCTCAATCTTCAATCCTCAATCCTCAATCCTCAGTCCTCAATCCTCAAACATCAATCCTCAAACCTCAGCCCTCATCCTCAATTCTCAATTCTCAATCTTCAATCCTCAATCCTCAATCCTCAATCCTCAATCCTCAGTCCGCAAACCTCGACCCTCAATCCTCAATCCTCTATCTCCAATCCTCAATACTCAATCTTCAATCCTGAATCCTCAATCCTCAATCCTCAAGCCTCAGTCTCCAATCATCAATCCTCAATCTTCAATACTTAATCCTCAATCCTCAATCCTCAATCCTCAATACTCAACCATCAATCGTCAATTCTCAATACTCAATAGAATATCCTGAATTCTCAGGATTCAATACTCAAACCTCAATCCACAACCCTCAGCCCTCATCCTCAATCCTCAATCCTCAATCCTCAATCGTCAATCCTCAATCCCCAATACTGAATGTTCAATCCTCAATCCTCAATCCTCAATCTTCAATCCTCAATCTTCAATCCTCAATACTCAATCTTCAATCCACAATCCTCAATCCTCAATCCTCAATCCTCAATGCGCAATCCTCAATCCTCATTCCTCAAACCTCAACCCTCAACCCTCAGTCCTCATCCTCAATTCTCAATTCTCAATCCTCAATCCTCAATCCTCAATCCTCAATCCTCAATCTTCAATCCTCAATAATCAATCTCCAATCCTAAATCCTCAATCCCCAATGCTCAATCATTAATCCTCAATTTTCAATCCTCAATCCCCAGTACTCAATCTTCAATCCTCAATGCTCAATCTTCAATGCTCAATCCTCAGTCCTCAATCCTCAATCCTCAATCCCTAATTCTCAAACCTCAATCCTCAGTCCTCAGTCCTCAAACCTCAATCCCCAACCCTCAGCCCTCATCCTCAATCCTCAATGCTCAATCCTCAATCCTCAAACTTCAATCCTCAATACTCATTCTTCAATCCTCAATCCTCAATGCTCAATCCTCAATGCTCAATCCTCAGTCCTCAACCCTCAATCACCAATTCTCAATCCTCAATCCTCAGTCCTCAGTCCTCAAACCTCAATCCTTAATCCTCAATTTTCAATCCTCAATCCCCAGTCCTCCATCTTCAATCCTCAATGCTCAATCCTCAATCCTCAATCCTCAATCCTCAGTCCTCGATCCTCAACCCTCAATCCTCAAACCCCAATCCTCAATCCTAAATATTCAACACACAACCCTCAACCATCAATCCTCAATACTCAACCATCAATCCTCAATTCTCAATACTCAATATAATATCCTGAATTCTCATTTTTCAATACTCAATCCACAATATTCAATAATCAAACCTCAATCCTCAAACATAAATCCTCAATCCCCAATCCTCAATCCGCAGTCCTCAATCCTCAATCCTCAATCCTCAATCCTCAATCTTCAATCCCCAATACTCAATCTTCAATCCTCAATCCTCAATCCTCAATCCTCATTCTTCAATCCTCATTACCCAATCCACAATTATCAATCCTCAATCCTCCATCCTCAATTCTCAATCCTCAAACCTCAATCCTCAGTCCTCGAGCCCTCAAACCTCAATCCTCAACCCTCAGCCCTCATCCTCAATCCTCAATCCTCAATCCTGAATCCTAAATATTCAATCCTCAATACTCAACCTTCAATCCTCAATACTCAATCTTCAATCCTCAATCCTCAATCTTCAATACTCAATCTTCAATCCCCAATCCTCAATCCTCAATCCTCAATCCTCAATCTTCATTCCTCAATACTCAATCCTCAATCCTCAATCCTCAATCCTCAATCCTCAATCCTCAATCCTCAATCCCCAATCCTCAATCCTCAATCGTCAATCTCCAATCCTGAATACTCAATCTTCTATCCTCAATCCTCAATCCTCAATCCTCAATCCTCAATCCTCATTGTTCAATCCTCAATACCCATTCCTCAGTCTTCAATCCTCAACCTTCAATCCTCAATCCTCAATCCTCAATCCTCAATCCTCAATCCCCAATCCTCAATCCTCAATCGTCAATCTCCAATCCTGAATACTCAATCTTCAATCCTCAACCCTCAATCCTCAATCCGCATTCTTCAATCCTCAATACCCAATCCTCAATCTTCAATCCTCAATCCTCAATCCTCAATTCTCAATCCTCAATCCTCAGTCCTCAGTTCTCAAACCTCAATCCTCAACCCTCAGCCCTCATCCTCAATCCTCAATCTTCAATCCTCAATCCTCAATCCTCAATGCTCAATTCTCAATCCTCAATCCTCAGTCCTCAATCCTCAATCCTCAAACCTCAAACCTCAATCCTCAACCGTCAGTCCTCGTCCTCAATCCTCAACCATCAATCCTCAACCCTCAATCTTCAACCATCAATATTCAATCTTCAATCCTCAATCCTCAATCCTCAATTCTCAATCCTCAATCCTCATTGCTCAATCCTCAATACCCAATCCTCAATCTTCAATCCTCAATTTTCAATCCTCAATCCTCAATCCTCAATCCTCAATACTCAATCTTCAATCATCAATACTCAATCTTCAATCCTCAGTCCTCAATCCTCAATCCTCAATCCTCAATCCTCAATCCTCAATCCTCAATATTCAACACACAACCCTCAACCATCAATCCTCAATACTCTACCATCAATCCTCAATTCTCAATACTCAATAGAATATCCTAAATTCACATGGTTCAATACTCAATCCACAATCCTCAATAATCAACCCCCAATCCTAGATGCTCAATCCCCAATCCTCAATCCTTAATCCTCAATTTTCAATCATCAATCCTCAATCTTCAATCCTCAAAGTTCAATCCTCAATGCTCAATCCTCAGTCCTGAGCCCTCAATCCTCAATCCCCAAATCTCAATCCTCAATCATCAGTCCTCAGTCCTCAAACCTCAATCCTCAACCCTCAGCCCTCATCCTCAATCCTCAATGCTCAATCCTCAATCCTCAAGCTTCAATCTTCAATACTCAATCTTCAATCCCCAATCCTCAATCCTCAATCCTCAATCCTCAACCCTCAGTCCTCAATCCTCAATCCTCAATCCTCAATCCTCAGACCTCAATACTCAACCCTCAATCCTCAAACCTCAATCCTCAACCGTCAGTCCTCGCCCTCAATCCTCAACCCTCAATCCTCAATCCTCAATCTTCAATCATCAATACTCAATCTTCAATCCTCAGTCCTCAATCCTCAATCCTCAATCCTCAATCCTCAATCCTCAATCTTCAATCCTCAATCCCCATTCTTCAACCCTCAATACCCAATCCTCAATCTTCAATCCTCAATCCTCAATCCTCAATTCTCAATCCTCACTCCTCAGTCCTCAGTCCTCAAACCTCAATCCCCAACCCTCAGCCCTCAGTCCTCGTCCTCAATCCTCAAACCTCAACCCTCAGCCCTCATCCTCAATCCTCAATGCTCAATCCTCAATCCTCAAACTTCAATCCTCAATACTCATTCTTCAATCCTCAATCCTCAACCCTCAATCCTCAATCCTCAGTCCTCAATCATCAGTCCTCAGTCCTCAATCCTCAATCCTCAACCCTCAGTCCTCGTCCTCAATCCTCAAACCTCAATTCTCAATCCTCAATCCTCAATCCTCAATCTTCAATCCTCAATCCCCATTCTTCAACCCTCAATACCCAATCCTCAATCTTCAATCCTCAATCCTCAATCCTCAATTCTCAATCCTCACTCCTCAGTCCTCAGTCCTCAAACCTCAATCCTCAACCCTCAGCCCTCATCCTCAATCCTCAATCTTCAATCCTCAATCCTCAATCCTCAATGCTCAATTCTCAATTCTCAATCCTCAGTCCTCAATCCTCAATCCTCAATCCTCAAACCTCAATCCTCAACCGTCAGTCCTCGTCCTCAATCCTCAACCATCAATCCTCAACCCTCAATCATCAACCATCAATATTCAATCTTCAATCCTCAATCCTCAATCCTCAATCCTCAATCCTCAATCCTCAATCCTCATTGTTCAATCCTCAATACCCAATCCTCAATCTTCAATCCTCAATTTTCAATCCTCACTCCTCAATCCTCAATCCTCAATCCTCAATCCCCAATCCTCAATACTCAATCGTCAATCTCCAATCCCGAATACTCAATCTTCAATCCTCATCCCTCAGCCCTCATCCTCAATCCTCAATCCTCAATCCTCAATCCTCAATCTTCAATCCTCAATACTCAATCTTCAATCCTCAATCCTCAATCCTCAGTCCTCAAACCTCAATTCTGAATCCTCAATCCTGAATCCTCAGACATCAAACATCAATACTCAACCCTCAGACCTCGTCCTCAATCCACAACACTTAATCCCCAAACCTCAATCTTCAATCGTCAATATTCAATCTTCAATCCTCAAACCTCAATCCTCAATCCTCAATCCTCAATCCTCAATGTTCAATCCTCAATACCGAATCCTGAATCTTCAATCCTCAGTCCTCAATCCTCAATCCTCAATCCTCGGTCCTCAAACCACAATCCTGAATCCTCAGTCCCGAATCCTGAATCTTCAGCCCTCAGTCCTCAACAATCAGTTGTTAATCCTCAATCCTCAATAGAATATCCTCAATTCAGAGTTTTCAATACTCAATACTCAATCTGCAATCTTCAAATGTCTATCCACAAACATCAATTCTCATCACTCAACCCTCAACACTCAGTCCCCAATTCTCAATCTTCAATCCTCAACCCTCAATCCTAAATACTCAATCCTCAACCTTCAATCCTCAATACTCAATCTGCAACCCTCAATTCTCAATCCTCAATCCCCAATCCTCATTCTTCAATCCTCAATACCCAAACCTCAATCTTCAATCCTCAATCCTCAATCCTCAATTCTCAATACTCAATAGAATATCCTGAATTCTGAATTTTCAATACTCAATGCTCAATAAACGATAATCAAACCACAATCCTCAAACATCAATTCTCAACACTCAATCCTCATCACTCAGTACTCCCTCTTCAATCCTCCATCCTCAATCCTCAAGCGTCAATCCACAATCCTCAATCCTCAATCCTCAATCCTCAATCATCAACCCTCAATCCCCAATCCTCAATCTTCAGTACTCAATCCTCAGTCCTCAATCCTCAATCGTCAATCCTCAATCCCCAATCCTCTATCTTCAATGCTCAATCCTCAATCCTCAGTCCTCAAAACTCAATCCTCAACCTTCAATCCTCAATACTCAATCTTCAATCCCCAATCCTCAATCCTCAACCCTCAATCCGCAATCCTCATTCTTCAATCCTCAGTCCTCAGTCCTCAAACCTCTATCCTCATCCCTCAGCCCTCATCCTCAATTCTCAATTCTCAATCCTCAATCCTCAATCCTCAATCCTCAATCTTCAATCCTCAATAATCAATCTCCAATCCTAGATCCTCAATCCCCAATGCTCAATCATTAATCCTCAACTTTCAATCCTCAATCCCCAGTCCTCAATATTCAATCCTCAATGCTCAATCCTCAGTCCTCAATCCTCAATCCTCAATCCCAAATTCTCAATCCTCAATCCTCAGTCCTCAGTCCTCAAACCTCAATCCTCAATCCGCAATCCTCATTCTTCAACCCTCAATCCTCAATCCTCAATCCTCAATCCTCAATCGTCAATCCTCAATCCTAGTTGTTGAATCCTCAATACCCAATCCTAAATCTTCAATCCTCAATCTTCAATCCTCAATCCTCAATCCTCAGTCCTCAATCCTCAAACATCAATCCTCAAACCTCAGCCCTCATCCTCAATTCTCAATTCTCAATCTTCAATCCTCAATCCTCAATCCTCAATCCTCAATCCTCAGTCCGCAAACCTCGACCCTCAATCCTCAATCCTCTATCTCCAATCCTCAATACTCAATCTTCAATCCTGAATCCTCAATCCTCAATCCTCAAGCCTCAGTCTCCAATCATCAATCCTCAATCTTCAATACTTAATCCTCAATCCTCAATCCTCAATCCTCAATACTCAACCATCAATCGTCAATTCTCAATACTCAATAGAATATCCTGAATTCTCAGGATTCAATACTCAAACCTCAATCCACAACCCTCAGCCCTCATCCTCAATCCTCAATCCTCAATGCTCAATCGTCAATCCTCAATCCCCAATACTGAATGTTCAATCCTCAATCCTCAATCCTCAATCTTCAATCCTCAATCTTCAATCCTCAATACTCAATCTTCAATCCACAATCCTCAATCCTCAATCCTCAATCCTCAATGCGCAATCCTCAATCCTCATTCCTCAAACCTCAACCCTCAACCCTCAGTCCTCATCCTCAATTCTCAATTCTCAATCCTCAATCCTCAATCCTCAATCCTCAATCTTCAATCCTCAATAATCAATCTCCAATCCTAAATCCTCAATCCCCAATGCTCAATCATTAATCCTCAATTTTCAATCCTCAATCCCCAGTACTCAATCTTCAATCCTCAATGCTCAATCTTCAATGCTCAATCCTCAGTCCTCAATCCTCAATCCTCAATCCCTAATTCTCAAACCTCAATCCTCAGTCCTCAGTCCTCAAACCTCAATCCCCAACCCTCAGCCCTCATCCTCAATCCTCAATGCTCAATCCTCAATCCTCAAACTTCAATCCTCAATACTCATTCTTCAATCCTCAATCCTCAATGCTCAATCCTCAATGCTCAATCCTCAGTCCTCAACCCTCAATCACCAATTCTCAATCCTCAATCCTCAGTCCTCAGTCCTCAAACCTCAATCCTTAATCCTCAATTTTCAATCCTCAATCCCCAGTCCTCCATCTTCAATCCTCAATGCTCAATCCTCAATCCTCAATCCTCAATCCTCAGTCCTCGATCCTCAACCCTCAATCCTCAAACCCCAATCCTCAATCCTAAATATTCAACACACAACCCTCAACCATCAATCCTCAATACTCAACCATCAATCCTCAATTCTCAATACTCAATATAATATCCTGAATTCTCATTTTTCAATACTCAATCCACAATATTCAATAATCAAACCTCAATCCTCAAACATAAATCCTCAATCCCCAATCCTCAATCCGCAGTCCTCAATCCTCAATCCTCAATCCTCAATCCTCAATCTTCAATCCCCAATACTCAATCTTCAATCCTCAATCCTCAATCCTCAATCCTCATTCTTCAATCCTCATTACCCAATCCACAATTATCAATCCTCAATCCTCCATCCTCAATTCTCAATCCTCAAACCTCAATCCTCAGTCCTCGAGCCCTCAAACCTCAATCCTCAACCCTCAGCCCTCATCCTCAATCCTCAATCCTCAATCCTGAATCCTAAATATTCAATCCTCAATACTCAACCTTCAATCCTCAATCCTCAATCCTCAATCCTCTATCTTCAATCCTCAGCCATCAATCCTCAATCTTCAATACTCAATCCTCAGTCCTCAATTCTCAATCTTCAATCCACAATACTCAATCTTCAATCCTCAATCATCAACCCTCAATGCTTAATCCTCTTTCTTCAATCCTCAATTCCCAATTCTCAATCTTCAATCCACAATTCACAATCCTCAATTCCCAATCCTCAATCCTCAGTCCTCAGTCCTCAAACCTCAATCGTCAATCCTCAATCCCCAATCCTCAATCTTCAATACTCAATCCTCAATCCTCAATCCTCAATCCTCAATCCTCAATCTTCAATCCTCAATACTCAATCTTCAATCCTCAATCCTCAATCCTCAATTCTCAATCCCCAATCCGCAATCCTCATTCTTCAATACTCAATACTCAATCTTCAAACCTCAATCCTCAATCCCAAAACCCTCAATCCTCAATATTCAAGACACAACCCTCAACCTTCAATCCTCAATACTCAACCATGAATACTCAAGTCTCAATACTCAATAGAATACCCTGAATTCTCAGTTTTCAATACTCCTTCCTCAATCTTCAATCTTCAAATCTCAATCCACAAACATCAATTATCATCACTCAACCCTCAACACTCAGTCCACAATCTTCAATCCTCAATCCTCAATCCTCAAGCTTCAATCCTCAATACTCAATCTTCAATCCTCAATCCTCAATTCTCAATCCTCAATCCTCAATCCTCAATCGTCAATCATCAATCCAAAATCCTCAATCTTCAACACTCAATCCTCAATCCTCTATCATCAATCCTCAATCTTCAATCCTCAATACTCAATCTTCAATCCTCAATCCACAATCCTCAATCCACAATCCTCAATCCTCAATCCTCAATCTTCAATCCTCAATACTCAATCTTCAATCCTCAATCCTCAATCCTCAATCCTCAATCCTCATTCTTCAATCCTCAATACCCAATCCTCAATCCTAAATCCTCAATCCCCAGTCCTCAATCTTCAATCCTCAGTGCTCAATCCTCAATGCTCAATCCTCAGTCCTCAACCCTCAATCCTCAATCCCCAATTCTCAATCCTCGATCCTCAGTCCTCAGTCCTCAAACCTCAATCCTCAACCCTCAGCCCTCATCCTCAATCCCCAATCCTCAATCTTCAGTCCTCAATCCTCAGTCCTCAATCCTCAATCCTCAATCCTCAATCCTCAATCCTCATTCTTCAATGCTCAATACCCAATCCTCAATCCTCAATCCTCGTTCCTCAAACATCAATCCTCAAACCTCAGCCCTCATCCTCAATTCTCAATTCTCAATCCTCAATCCTCAATCCTCAATCCTCAATCCTCAATCCTCAACCCTCAATCCTCAATACTCAATCTTCAATCCTCAATACTCATTCTTCAATCCTCAATCCTCAATCTTCAATCCTCAATCCTCAATCCTCAATCCTCAACCCTCAATCCTCAATCCTCAGTCCTCAATACTCAACCCCCAATCCTCAAACCTCTATCCTCAACCGTCAGTCCTCGTCCTCAATCCTCAACCCTCAATCCCCAATCCTCAACCTTCAGTCCTCAATCCTCAGTCCTCAATCCTCAATCCTCAATCCTCAATCCTCAATCCTCATTCATCAATGCTCAATACCCAATCCTCAATCCTCAATCCTCGTTCCTCAAACATCAATCCTCAAACCTCAGCCCTCATCCTCAATTCTCAATTCTCAATCCTCAATCCTCAATCCTCAATCCTCAATCCTCAATCCTCAGTCCTCGATCCTCAACCCTCAATCCTCAAACCCCAAACCTCAATCCTCAATATTCAACACACAACCCTCAACCTTCAATCCTCAATACTCAACTATGAATCCTCAATTCTCAATACTCAATAGAATATCCTGAATTCTCAGTTTTCAATACTCAATCCTCAATCTTCAATCTTCAAATCTCAATCCACAAACATCAATTATCATCACTCAACCCTCAACACTCAGTCCACAATCTTCAATCCTCAATCCTCAGTCCTCAAGCTTCAATCCTCAATACTCAATCTTCAATCCTCAATCCTCAATTCTCAATCCTCAATCCTCAATCCTCAATCGTCAGTCATCAATCCAAAATTCTCAATCTTCAACCCTCAATCCTCAATCCTCTATAATCAATCCTCAATCTACAATCCTCAATAATCAATCTTCAATCCTCAACCCACAATCCTCAATCCACAATCCTCAATCCTCAATCCTCAATCTTCAATCCCCAATACTCAATCTTCAATCCTCAATCCTCAATCCTCATCCTCATTCTTCAATCCTCATTACCCAATCCTCAATTATCAATCCTCAATCCTCCATCCTCAATTCTCAATCCTCAAACCTCAATCCTCAGTCCTCGAGCCCTCAAACCTCAATCCTCAACCCTCAGCCCTCATCCTCAATCCTCAATCCTCAATCCTCAATCCTAAATATTCAATCCTCAATACTCAACCTTCAATCCTCAATCCTCAATCCTCAATCCTCTATCTTCAATCCTCAATCCTCAATCCTCATTCTTCAATGCTCAATACCCAATCCTCAATCCTCAATCCTCAATCCTCGTTCCTCAAACATCAATCCTCAAACCTCAGCCCTCATCCTCAATTCTCAATTCTCAATCCTCAATCCTCAATCCTCAATCCTCAATCCTCAATCCTCAGTCCTCAAACCTCGACCCTCAATCCTCAAACCTCAATCCTTATCCGTCAGTCCTCGTACTCAATCCTCAATCCTCAATTTCAATCCTCAATACTCAATCTTCAATCCTGAATCCTCAATCCTCAATCCCCAACCCTCGATCCTCAATCTTCAATCCTCAAGCCTCAATCCTCAATCCTCAATCCTCATTCTTCAATCCTCAATACCCAATCCTCAATCCTCATTCCTCAATTGTCAATCTTCAACCCTCAATCTTCAATCCTCAATAATCAGTCTCCTGTCCTAGATCCTCACTCCCCAATCCTCAATCCTTAAACCTCAATTTTCAATCCTCAATCCCCAGTCCTCCATCTTCAATCCTCAATGCTCAATCCTCAATCCTCAATCCTCAATCCTCAGTCCTCGATCCTCAACTCTCAATCCTCAAACCCCAATCCTCAATCCTCAATATTCAACACACAACCCTCAACCATCAATCCTCAATGCTCAACCATCAATCCTCAATTCTCAATACTCAATATAATATCCTGAATTCTCATTTTTCAATACTCAATCCACAATATTCAATAATCAAACCTCAATCCTCAAACATCAATCCTCAATCCCCAATCCTCAATCCTCAATGCTCAATCCTCAATCCTCAAACTTCAATCCTCAATACTCATTCTTCAATCCTCAATCCTCAATCTTCAATCCTCAATCCTCAATCCTCAATCCTCAACCCTCAATCCTCAATCCTCAGTCCTCAATACTCAACCCCCAATCCTCAAACCTCTATCCTCAACCGTCAGTCCTCGTCCTCAATCCTCAACCCTCAATCCCCAATCCTCAATCTTCAGTCCTCAATCCTCAGTCCTCAATCCTCAATCCTCAATCCTCAATCCTCAATCCTCATTCTTCAATGCTCAATACCCAATCCTCAATCCTCAATCCTCGTTCCTCAAACATCAAATCTCAAACCTCAGCCCTCATCCTCAATTCTCAATTCTCAATCCTCAATCCTCAATCCTCAATCCTCAATCCTCAATCCTCAGTCCTCGATCCTCAACCCTCAATCCTCAAACCCCAAACCTCAATCCTCAATATTCAACACACAACCCTCAACCTTCAATCCTCAATACTCAACCATGAATCCTCAATTCTCAATACTCAATAGAATATCCTGAATTCTCAGTTTTCAATACTCAATCCTCAATCTTCAATCTTCAAATCTCAATCCACAAACATCAATTATCATCACTCAACCCTCAACACTCAGTCCACAATCTTCAATCCTCAATCCTCAGTCCTCAAGCTTCAATCCTCAATACTCAATCTTCAATCCTCAATCCTCAATTCTCAATCCTCAATCCTCAATCCTCAATCGTCAGTCATCAATCCAAAATTCTCAATCTTCAACCCTCAATCCTCAATCCTCTATAATCAATCCTCAATCTACAATCCTCAATAATCAATCTTCAATCCTCAACCCACAATCCTCAATCCACAATCCTCAATCCTCAATCCTCAATCTTCAATCCCCAATACTCAATCTTCAATCCTCAATCCTCAATCCTCATCCTCATTCTTCAATCCTCATTACCCAATCCTCAATTATCAATCCTCAATCCTCCATCCTCAATTCTCGATCCTCAAACCTCAATCCTCAGTCCTCGAGCCCTCAAACCTCAATCCTCAACCCTCAGCCCTCATCCTCAATCCTCAATCCTCAATCCTCAATCCTAAATATTCAATCCTCAATACTCAACCTTCAATCCTCAATCCTCAATCCTCAATCCTCTATCTTCAATCCTCAGCCATCAATCCTCAATCTTCAATACTCAATCCTCAGTCCTCAATTCTCAATCTTCAATCCTCAATACTCAATCTTCAATCCTCAATCATCAACCCTCAATGCTTAATCCTCTTTCTTCAATCCTCAATTCCCAATTCTCAATCTTCAATCCACAATTCTCAATCCTCAATTCCCAATCCTCAATCCTCAGTCCTCAGTCCTCAAACCTCAATCGTCAATCCTCAATCCCCAATCCTCAATCTTCAATACTCAATCCTCAATCCTCAATCCTCAATCCTCAATCCTCAATCTTCAATCCTCAATACTCAATCTTCAATCCTCAATCCTCAATCCTCAATTCTCAATCCCCAATCCGCAATCCTCATTCTTCAATCCTCATTCCTCAAACCTCAACCCTCAACCCTCAGTCCTCATCCTCAATTCTCAATTCTCAATCCTCAATCCTCAATCCTCAATCCTCAATCTTCAATCCTCAATAATCAATATCCAATCCTAAATCCTCAATCCCCAATGCTCAATCATTAATCCTCAATTTTCAATCCTCAATCCCCAGTACTCAATCTTCAATCCTCAATGCTCAATCTTCAATGCTCAATCCTCAGTCCTCAATCCTCAATCCTCAATCCCCAATTCTCAAACCTCAATCCTCAGTCCTCAGTCCTCAAACCTCAATCCCCAACCCTCAGCCCTCATCCTCAATCCTCAATGCTCAGTCCTCAATCCTCAAACTTCAATCCTCAATACTCATTCTTCAATCCTCAATCCTCAATGCTCAATCCTCAATGCTCAATCCTCAGTCCTCAATCCTCAATCCTCAATCACCAATTCTCAATCCTCAATCCTCAGTCCTCAGTCCTCAAACCTCAATCCTCAACCCTCTGCCCTCATCCTCAATCCTCAATGCACAATCCTCAATCCTCAAACTTCAATCCTCAATACTCATTCTTCAATCCTCAATCCTCAATCTTCAATCCTCAATCCTCAATCCTCAATCCTCAATCCTCAATCCTCAATCCTCAATCCTCAGTCCTCAATACTCAACCCCCAAACCTCAAACCTCTATCCTCAACTGTCAGTCCTCGTCCTCAATCCTCAACCCTCAATCCTCAATCCTCAATCTTCAATCATCAATACTCAATCTTCAATCCTCAGTCCTCAATCCTCAATCTTCAATCCTCAATCCTCAATATTCAACACACAACCGTCAACCATCAGTCCTCAATTCTCAATACTCAATAGAATATCCTGAATTCTCATGGTTCAATACTCAATCCACAATACTCAATAATCAAACCTCAATCCTCAAATATCAATCCACAATACTCAATCCTCAACACACTGTCCTCTCTCTTCAATACTCCATCCTCAATCCTCAATCCTCAAGCGTCAAACCTCAATCCTCAATCCTCAAATCTCAATCCTCAGTCCTCAAACCTCAATTCCGAATCCTCAATCCTGAATCCTCAATGTTCAGGACTCAGTTTTCAACAATCAATTGTCAATCCTCAATACTCAATCTTCAATCCTCATTCTTCAATCCTCAATACCCAATCCTCAAACCTCAATCCTCAATTGTCAATCTTCAACCCTCAATCTTCAATCCTCAATAATCAATCTCCAATCTTAGATCCTCAATCCCCAATGCTCAATCATTAATCCCCAATTTTCAATCCTCAATCCCCAGTCCTCAATCTTCAATCCTCAGTGCTCAATCATCAATGCTCAATCCTCAGTCCTCAATCCTCAATCCTCAATCCCCAATTCTCAATCCTCAATCCTCAGTCCTCAGTCCACAAACCTCAATCCTCAACCCTCAGCCCTCATCCTCAATCGTCAATGCTCAATCCTCAATCCTCAAACTTCAATCCTCAATACTCATTCTTCAATCCTCAATCCTCAATCCTCAATCCTCAATCCTCAATCCTCAGTCCTCAGTCCTCAATCCTCAATCCTCAATCCTCAATCCTCAATCCTCAATCCTCAATCCTCATTCTTCAATGCTCAATACTCAATCCTCAATCCTCAATCCTCGTTCCACAAACATCAATCCTCAAACCTCAGACCTCATCCTCAATTCTCAATTCTCAATCCTCAATCCTCAATCCTCAATCCTCAATCCTCAGTCCTCAAACCTCGACCCTCAGTCCTCAAACCTCAATCCTCATCCGTCAGTCCTCGTACTCAATCCTCAATCCTCAATCTTCAATGCTCAATACTCAATCTTCAATCCTGAATCCTCAATCCTCAATCCTCAAGCCTCAGTCTCCAATCATCAATCCTCAATCTTCAATACTTAATCCTCAATCCTCAATCCTCAATCCTCAATGCTCAACCATCAATCCTCAATTCTCAATACTCAATAGAATATCCTGAATTCTCAGGATTCAATACTCAAACCTCAATCCACAACCCTCAGCCCTCATCCTCAATCCTCAATCCTCAATCCTCAATCCTCAATCGTCAATACTCAATCCCCAATACTAAATGTTCAATCCTCAATCCTCAATCCTCAATCTTCAATCCTGAATCTTCAATCCTCAATACTCAATCTTCAATCCACAATCCTCAATCCTCAATCCTCAATCCTCAATCCTCAATCCTCAATCCGCAATCCTCAATCTTCAATCATCGATCCTCAACCCTCAGTCCTCAATTCTCAATCTTCAATCCTCAATACTCAATCTTCAATCCTCAATCCTCAACCCTCAATGCTCAATCCTCATTCTTCAATCCTCAATACTCAATCTTCAATCCTCAATCTTCAATCCTCAATCCTCATTCCTCTATCCTCAATCCTCAATCCTCAATCCTCAATCCTCAGTCCTCAATACTCAACCCTCACTCCTCAAACCTCAATCCTCAACCGTCAGTCCTCGTCCTCAATCCTCAACCCTCAATCCTCAATCCTCAATCTTCAATCATCAATACTCAACCTTCAATCCTCAATCCCCAGTCCTCAATCCTCAATCCTCAATCCTCAATCCTCAATCCTCAATCCTCAATCCTCAATCCTCGATCCTCAATCCTCAGTCCTCGATTCTCAACCCTCAATCCTCAAACCTCAATCCTCAACCGTCAGTCCTCGTCCTCAATCCTCAACCCTCAATCCTCAATCCTCAATCTTCAATCATCAATACTCAATCTTCAATCCTCAGTCCTCAATCCTCAATCCTCAATCCTCAAGCCTCAATCTCCAATGATCAATCCTCAATCTTCAATACTTAATCCTCAATCCTCAATCCTCCATCCTCAATACTCAACCATCAATCCTCAATTCTCAATACTCAATAGAATATCCTGAATTCTCAGGATTCAATACTCAAACCTCAATCCACAACCCTCAGCCCTCATCCTCAATCCTCAATCCTCAATCCTCAATCGTCAATTCTCAATCCCCAATACTGAATGTTCAATCCTCAATCCTAAATACTCAATCTTCAATCCTCAATCTTCAATCCTCAATTCTCAACCTTCAATCCACAATCCTCAATCCTCAATCCTCAATCCTCAATCCGCAATCCTCAATCTTCAATCCTCGACCCTCAATCCTCAATACTCAATCCTCAATCCTCAGTCCTCAATTCTCAATCTTCAATCCTCAGCCCTCAATCCTCAATCCTCAATCCTCAATCCTCAAAATTCAACACACAACCCTCAACCATCAATCCTCAATACTCAACCATCAATCCTCAATTCTCAATACTCAATAGAATATCCTGAATTCTCATGGTTCAATACTCAATCCACAATACTCAATAATCAAACCACAATCCTCAAACATCAATCCACAACACCCAATCCTCAACACTCTGTCCTCTCTCTTCAATCCTCCATCCTCAATCCTCAATCCTCAAGCGTCAATCCTCAATCCTCAATCCTCAAATCTCAAGCTTCAGTCCATAATCCTCAATTCCGAATCCTCAATCCTGAATCCTCAATTTTCAGCCCTCAGTTTTCAACAATCAATTGTCAATCCTCAATACTCAATCTTCAGTCCTCAGTACTCAATCCTCAATCCTCAATACTCCATCTTCAATCCTCAATCCTCAATCCTCAATTCTCAATCCTCAATCCGCAATCCTCAATCTTCAATCCTCAATACTCAATCTTCAAACCTCAATCCTCAATCCCAAAACCCTCAATCCTCAATATTCAAGACACAACCCTCAACCTTCAATCCTCAATACTCAACCATGAATCCTCAATTCTCAATACTCAATAGAATATCCTGCATTCTCAGTCTTCAATACTCAATCCTCAGTCTTCAATCTTCAAATCTCAATCCACAAACATCAATTATCATCACTCAACCCTCTACACTCAGTCCACAATCTTCAATCCTCAATCCTCAATCCTCAAGCTTCAATCCTCAATACTCAATCTTCAATCATCAATCCTCAATTCGCAATCCTCAATCCTCAATCCTCAATCGTCAACCATCAATCCAAAATCCTCAATCTTCAACCCTCAATCCTCAATCCTCTATCATCAATCCTCAGTCTTCAATCCTCAATACTCAATCTTCAATCCTCAATCCACAATCCTCAATCCACAATCCTCAATCCTCAATCCTCAATCTTCAATCCTCAATAGTCAATCTTCAATCCTCAATCCTCAATCCTCAATCCTCAAACCTCATTCTTCAATCCTCAACCTTCAATCCTCAGTACTCAATCCTCAATCTTCAATCCTCAATCCTCAATCCTCAATCCTCAATCCTCAATCCTCAATGCTCAACCATCAATCCTCAATTCTCAATACTCAATAGAATATCCTGAATTCTCAGGATTCAATACTCAAACCTCAATCCACAACCCTCAGCCCTCATCCTCAATCCTCAATCCTCAATCCTCAATCCTCAATCGTCAATACTCAATCCCCAATACTAAATGTTCAATCCTCAATCCTCAATCCTCAATCTTCAATCCTGAATCTTCAATCCTCAATACTCAATCTTCAATCCACAATCCTCAATCCTCAATCCTCAATCCTCAATCCTCAATCCTCAATCCGCAATCCTCAATCTTCAATCATCGATCCTCAACCCTCAGTCCTCAATTCTCAATCTTCAATCCTCAATACTCAATCTTCAATCCTCAATCCTCAACCCTCAATGCTCAATCCTCATTCTTCAATCCTCAATACTCAATCTTCAATCCTCAATCTTCAATCCTCAATCCTCATTCCTCTATCCTCAATCCTCAATCCTCAATCCTCAATCCTCAGTCCTCAATACTCAACCCTCACTCCTCAAACCTCAATCCTCAACCGTCAGTCCTCGTCCTCAATCCTCAACCCTCAATCCTCAATCCTCAATCTTCAATCATCAATACTCAACCTTCAATCCTCAATCCCCAGTCCTCAATCCTCAATCCTCAATCCTCAATCCTCAATCCTCAATCCTCAATCCTCAATCCTCGATCCTCAATCCTCAGTCCTCGATTCTCAACCCTCAATCCTCAAACCTCAATCCTCAACCGTCAGTCCTCGTCCTCAATCCTCAACCCTCAATCCTCAATCCTCAATCTTCAATCATCAATACTCAATCTTCAATCCTCAGTCCTCAATCCTCAATCCTCAATCCTCAAGCCTCAATCTCCAATGATCAATCCTCAATCTTCAATACTTAATCCTCAATCCTCAATCCTCCATCCTCAATACTCAACCATCAATCCTCAATTCTCAATACTCAATAGAATATCCTGAATTCTCAGGATTCAATACTCAAACCTCAATCCACAACCCTCAGCCCTCATCCTCAATCCTCAATCCTCAATCCTCAATCGTCAATTCTCAATCCCCAATACTGAATGTTCAATCCTCAATCCTAAATACTCAATCTTCAATCCTCAATCTTCAATCCTCAATTCTCAACCTTCAATCCACAATCCTCAATCCTCAATCCTCAATCCTCAATCCGCAATCCTCAATCTTCAATCCTCGACCCTCAATCCTCAATACTCAATCCTCAATCCTCAGTCCTCAATTCTCAATCTTCAATCCTCAGCCCTCAATCCTCAATCCTCAATCCTCAATCCTCAAAATTCAACACACAACCCTCAACCATCAATCCTCAATACTCAACCATCAATCCTCAATTCTCAATACTCAATAGAATATCCTGAATTCTCATGGTTCAATACTCAATCCACAATACTCAATAATCAAACCACAATCCTCAAACATCAATCCACAACACCCAATCCTCAACACTCTGTCCTCTCTCTTCAATCCTCCATCCTCAATCCTCAATCCTCAAGCGTCAATCCTCAATCCTCAATCCTCAAATCTCAAGCTTCAGTCCATAATCCTCAATTCCGAATCCTCAATCCTGAATCCTCAATTTTCAGCCCTCAGTTTTCAACAATCAATTGTCAATCCTCAATACTCAATCTTCAGTCCTCAGTACTCAATCCTCAATCCTCAATACTCCATCTTCAATCCTCAATCCTCAATCCTCAATTCTCAATCCTCAATCCGCAATCCTCAATCTTCAATCCTCAATACTCAATCTTCAAACCTCAATCCTCAATCCCAAAACCCTCAATCCTCAATATTCAAGACACAACCCTCAACCTTCAATCCTCAATACTCAACCATGAATCCTCAATTCTCAATACTCAATAGAATATCCTGCATTCTCAGTCTTCAATACTCAATCCTCAGTCTTCAATCTTCAAATCTCAATCCACAAACATCAATTATCATCACTCAACCCTCTACACTCAGTCCACAATCTTCAATCCTCAATCCTCAATCCTCAAGCTTCAATCCTCAATACTCAATCTTCAATCATCAATCCTCAATTCGCAATCCTCAATCCTCAATCCTCAATCGTCAACCATCAATCCAAAATCCTCAATCTTCAACCCTCAATCCTCAATCCTCTATCATCAATCCTCAGTCTTCAATCCTCAATACTCAATCTTCAATCCTCAATCCACAATCCTCAATCCACAATCCTCAATCCTCAATCCTCAATCTTCAATCCTCAATAGTCAATCTTCAATCCTCAATCCTCAATCCTCAATCCTCAATCCTCATTCTTCAATCCTCAACCTTCAATCCTCAGTACTCAATCCTCAATCTTCAATCCTCAATCCTCAATCCTCAATCCTCAATCCTCAATCCTCATTCCTCAAACCTCAATCCTCAACCCTCAGTCCTCATCCTCAATTCTCAATTCTCAATCCTCAATCCTCAATCCTCAATCTTCAATCCTCAATCCCCAGTTCTCAATCTTCAATCCTCAATGCTCAATCCTCAATGCTCAATCCTCAGTCCTCAACCCTCAATCCTCAATCCCCAATTCTCAATCCTCAATCCTCAGCCCTCAGTCCTCAAACCCCAATCCACAACCCTCAGCCGTCATCCTCAATCCCCAATGCTCAATCCTCAATCCTCAAGCTTCAATCTTCAATACTCAATCTTAAATCCTCAATCCTCAATCCTCAATCCTCAATTCTCAACCCTCAATCCTCAATCCTCAATCCTCAATCCTCAACCCTCAATGCTCAATCCCCATTCTTCAATCTTCAATACTCAATCTTCAATCCTCAATCCTCAATCCTCAATCCTCATTCCTCAATCCTCAATCCTCAATCCTCAATCCTCAATCCTCAGTCCTCAATACTCAACCCTCACTCCTCAAACCTCAATCCTCAACCGTCAGTCCTCGACCTCAATCCTCAAACCTCTATCCTCAATACTCAATCTTCAATCCTCAGTACTCAATCTTCAATCCTCAATCCTCAGTTCTCAATCCTCAATCCTCAATCCTCAATCGTCAATCCTCAATCCCCAATCCTCAATCTTCAATCCTCAATCCTCAATCCTCAATCCTCAATCCTCAACCTTCAATCCTCAATACTCAATCTTCAATCCTCAATCCTCAACCCTCGATCCTCAATCTTCAATCCTCAACCCTCAATCCTCAATCCTCAATCCTCATTCTTCAATCGTCAATACCCAATCCTCAATCCTCATTCCTCAATTGTCAATCTTCGACCCTCAATCTTCATTCCTCTTTCCTCAATCCTCAATCCTCAGTCATAAATACTCAATCTTCAATCCTCAATCCTCAATCCTCAATCCTCAGCCCTCAGTCATCAATACTCAATCTTCAATCCTCAATCCTCAATCCTCAATCCTCAATCCTCAACCTTCAATCCTCAATACTCAATCTTCAATCCGCAATCCTCAATCCTCAATCCTCAATACTCAATCCTCAATACTCAATCTTCAATGCTCAATCCTCAGTCCTCAATCCTCAATCCTCAATCCCCAATTCTCAAACCTCAATCCTCAGTCCTCAGTCCTCAAACCTCAATCCTCGTCCTCAATCCACAACACTCAATCCTCAATCCTCAATCTTCAAACATCAATACTCAATCTTCAATCCTCAATCCTCAATCCTCAATCCTCAATCCTCAATCCTCAATCCTCAATCCTCAATCTTCAATCCTCAATACTCAATCTTCAATCCTCAATCCTCAATCCTCAATTCTCAATCCCCAATCCGCAATCCTCATTCTTCAATACTCAATACTCAATCTTCAAACCTCAATCCTCAATCCCAAAACCCTCAATCCTCAATATTCAAGACACAACCCTCAACCTTCAATCCTCAATCCTCAACCATGAATCCTCAATTCTCAATACTCAATAGAATATCCTGAATTCTCCGGTTTCAATACTCAATCCTCAATCTTCAATCTTCAAATCTCAATCCACAAACATCAATTATCATCACTCAACCCTCAACACTCAGTCCACAATCTTCAATCCTCAATCCTCAATCCTCAAGCTTCAATCCTCAATACACAATCTTCAATCCTCAATCCTCAATTCTCAATCCTCAATCCTCAATCCTCAATCGTCAATCATCAATTCAAAATCCTCAATCTTCAACCCTCAATCCTCAATCCTCTATCATCAGTCCTCAATCTTCAATCCTCAATACTCAATCTTCAATCCTCAATCCACAATCCTCAATCCACAATACTCAATCCTCAATCCTCAATCTTCAATCCTCAATACCCAATCCTCAATCCAAAATCCTCAATCCTCCATCCTCAACTCTCAATCCTCAATCCTCAATCCTCAGTCCACGAGCCCTCAAACCTCAATCCTCAATCCTCAATATTCAATCATCAATACTCAATCTTCAATCCTCAGTCCTCAGTCCTTAATCCTCAATCCGCAATCCTCAGACCTCTTTCCTCAAACCACAATCCTCGACCCTCAGTCCTCAGTACTCAATCTTCAATCCTGAATCCTCAATCCTCAATCCTCAAGCCTCAATCTCCAATCATCAATCCTCAATCTTCAATACTTAATCCTCAATCCTCAATCCTCAATCCTCAATACTCAACCATGAATCCTCAATTCTCAATACTCAATACAATATCCTGAATTCTCAGGATTCAATACTCAAACGTCAATCCACAACCCTCAGCCCTCATCCTCAATCCTCAATCCTCAATCCTCAATCGTCAATCCTCAATCCCCAATACTGAATGTTCAATCCTCAATCCTCAATCCTCAATTTTCAATCCTGAATCTTCAATCCTCAATACTCAATCTTCAATCCACAATCCTCAATCCTCAATCCTCAATCCTCAATCCTCAATCCTCAATCCGCAATCCTCAATCTTCAATCATCGATCCTCAATCCTCAATCCTCAATCCTCAACCCTCAGTCCTCAATTCTCAATCTTCAATCCTCAATACTCAATCTTCAATCCTCAATCCTCAACCCTCAATGCTCAATCCTCATTCTTCAATCCTCAATACTCAATCTTCAATCCTCAATCCTCAATCCTCAATCCTCATTCCTCAATCCTCAATCCTCAATCCTCAATCCTCAATCCTCAGTCCTTAATACTCAACCCTCACTCCTCAAACCTCAATCCTCAACCGTCAGTCCTCGTCCTCAATCCTCAACCCTCAATCCTCAATCCTCAATCTTCAATCATCAATACTCAACCTTCAACCCTCAATCCCCAGTCCTCAATCCTCAATCCTCAATCCTCAATCCTCAATCCTCAATCCTCAATCCACAATCCTCGATCCTCAATCCTCAGTCCTCGATACTCAACCCTCAATCCTCAAACCTCAATCCTCAACCGTCAGTCCTCGTCCTCAATCCTCAACCCTCAATCCTCAATCCTCAACCTTCAATCATCAATACTCAATCTTCAATCCTCAGTCCTCAATCCTCAATCCTCAATCCTCAAGCCTCAATCTCCAATGATCAATCCTCAGTCTTCAATACTTAATCCTCAATCCTCAATCCTCAATCCTCAATACTCAACCATCAATCCTCAATTCTCAATACTCAATAGAATATCCTGAATTCTCAGGATTCAATACTCAAACCTCAATCCACAACCCTCAGCCCTCATCCTCAATCCTCAATCCTCAATCCTCAATCGTCAATCCTCAATCCCCAATACTGAATGTTCAATCCTCAATCCTCAATACTCAATCTTCAATCCTCAATCTTCAATCCTCAATACTCAATCTTCAATCCACAATCCTCAATCCTCAAACCTCAATCCTCAATCCGCAATCCTCAATCTTCAATCCTCGACCCTCAATCCTCAATACTCAATCCTCAATCCTCAGTCCTCAATTCTCAATCTTCAATCCTCAGTCCTCAATCCTCAATCCTCAATCCTCAATCCTCAATATTCAACAAACAACCCTCAACCATCAATCCTCAATACTCAACCATCAATCCTCAATTCTCAATACTCAATAGAATATCCTGAATTCTCATGGTTGAATACTCAATCCACAATACTCAATAATCAAACCACAATCCTCAAACATCAATCCACAACACCCAATCCTCAACACTCTGTCCTCTCTCTTCAATCCTCCATCCTCAATCCTCAATCCTCAAGCGTCAATCCTCAATCCTCAATCCTCAATACTCAACCTTCAATCCTCAATCCTCAATCCTCAATTCTCAATCCTCAATCCGCAATCCTCAATCTTCAATCCTCAATACTCAATCTTCAAACCTCAATCCTCAATCCTCAATTCTCAATCCTCAATCCGCAATCCTTAATCTTCAATGCTCAATACTCAATCTTCAAACCTCAATCCTCAATCCCAAAACCCTCAATCCTCAATATTCAAGACACAACCCTCAACCTTCAATCCTCAATACTCAACCATGAATCCTCAATTCTCAATACTCAATAGAATATCCTGAATTCTCAGTCTTCAATACTCAATCCTCAATCTTCAATCTTCAAATCTCAATCCACAAACATCAATTATCATCACTCAACCCTCTACACTCAGTCCACAATCTTCAATCCTCAATCCTCAATCCTCAAGCTTCAATCCTCAATACTCAATCTTCAATCCTCAATCCTCAATCCTCAAGCTTCAATCCTCAATACTCAATCTTCAATCATCAATCCTCAATTCTTAATCCTCAATCCTCAATCCTCAATCGTCAATCATCAATCCAAAATCCTCAATCGTCAACCCTCAATCCTCAATCCTCTATCATCAATCCTCAATCTTCAATCCTCAATACTCAATCTTCAATCCTCAATCCACAATCCTCAATCCACAATCCTCAATCCTCAATCCTTAATCCTCATTCCTCAATCATCAATCCTCATCCTCATACCTCAAACATCAATACGCAACCCTCAGTCCTCGTTGTCAATCCACAACACTCAATCCTCAACCCTCAATCTTCAATGATTAATACTCAATATTCAATCCTCAATCCTCAATCCTCAATCCTCAATCCTCAATCCTCAATCCTCAATCCTCAATCCTCATTCTTCAATCCTCAATACCCAATCCTCAATCTTCAATCCTCAATACGCAATCCTCAATCCTCAGTACTCAATGCTCAATCCTCAATCCTCAATGTTGAATCCGCAATACCCAATCCTCAATCTTCAATCCTCAATCCTCAATCCTCAATCCTCAGTCCTCAATCCTCAATCCTCAGTCCTCAAACCTCAATCCTGAGTCCTCAATCCTGAATCCTCTGTCTTCAGCCCTCAGTCCTCAACAATCAGTTGTCAATCCTCAATCCTCATTAGAATATCCTCAATTCACAGTTTTCAATACTCAATCCCCATTCTTCAATCTTCAAATCTCAATCCACAAACATCAATTCTCATCACTCAACCCTTAACATTCAGTCCTCAATCTTCAATCCTCAATCCTCAATCCTCAATCTTCAATCCTCAATACTCAATCTTTAATCCTCAATCCTCAATCCTCAATCCTCAATACTCAATACTCAATCGTCAATCCTCAATGTTCAATCCGCTATAGCCAATCCTCAATCTTCAATCCTCAATCCTCAATCCTCAATCCTTAGTCCTCAATCCTCAGTCCTCAGTCCTCAATCCTCAACCTTCAATCCTCAATACTCAGTCTTCAATCCTCAATCCTCAATCCTCAATACTCAATCCTCAATACTCATTCTTCAATCCTCAATACCCATTTCTCAATATTCAATCCTCAATCCTCAATCCTCAGTTTTCAATCCTCAGTCCTCAGTCCTCAGTCCTCAAACCTCAATCCTCAACCCTCAGCCCTCATCCTCAATCCTCAATCTTCAATCCTCAATACTCAATCTTCAATCCTCAATCCTCAATCCTCAATCCTCAATCCTCATTCTTCAATCCTCAACACCCAATCCTCAATCTTCAATCCTCAGTCCTCAATCCTCCATTCTCAATCCCCAATCTTCAATACTCAGACCTCAAACATCAATACTCAACCCTCAGTTCTCGTCCTCAATCCACAACCTTCAATCCTCAATCCTCAATCCTCAATCCTCAATCCTCAATCCTCAACCTTCAATCCTCAATGCTCAGTCTTCAATCCTCAATCCTCAATCCTCAATACTCAATCCTCAATACTCATTCTTCAATCCTCAATACCCAATTCTCAATATTCAATCCTCTATCCTCAATCCTCAGTTCTCAATCCTCAGTCCTCAGTCCTCAGTCCTCAAACCTCAATCCTCAACCCTCAGCCCTCATCCTCAATCCTCAATCCCCAATCCTCAATCCTCAATCCTCAATCCTCATTCTTCATTCCTCAATACTCAATCTGGAATCCTCAATCCTCAGTCCTCAAACCTCAATACTGAATCCTCAATACTCAATCTTCAATCCTCAATCCTCAGTCCTCAATACTCAACCATCAATCCTCAATTCTCAATACTCAATAGAATATCCTCAATTCTCAGGATTCAATACTCAAGCCTCAATCCTCAACCCTCAGCCCTCATACTCCATCCTCAATCCTCAATCCTTAATCCTCAATCTTCAATCCTCAATACTGAACCTTCAATCCTCAATCTTCATTCCTCAATCCTCAATCCTCAATCCTCAGTCATGAATACTCAATCTTCAATACTCGATCCTCAATCCACAATCCTCAATCCTCAATCCTCAATCCTCGATCCTCAATCCTCATTCCTCAATCCTCAATCCTCAATCCTCATACCTCAAACATCAATACTCAACCCTCATTCCCCGTCCTCAAACCACAACACTCAATCCTCAATCCTCAATCTTCAATCATCAATACTCAATTTTCAATCCTCAATCCTCAATCCTCAATCCTCAATCCTCAATCCTCAATCCTCAATCCTCAATCTTCATTCCTCAATACTCAATCTTCAATCCTCAATCCTCAATCCTCAATCCTCAATTCTCAATCCTCAATCCTCAATCCTCATTCTTCAATCCTCAATACCCAATCCTCAATCTTCAATCCTCAATCCTCAATCCTCCATTCTCAATCCCCAATCTTCAATACTCAGGCCTCAAACATCAATACTCAACCCTCAGTCCTCGTCCTCAATCCACAACCTTCAATCCTCAATCCTCAATCCTCAATCCTCAATCCTCAATCCTCAACCTTCAATCCTCAATCCTCGGCCTTCAATCCTCAATACTCAATCTTCAATCCTCAATCCTCAATCCTCAATACTCAATCCTCAATACTCATTCTTCAATCCTCAATACCCAATTCTCAATATTAAATACTCAATCCTCCATCCTCAGTTCTCAATCCTCAGTCCTCAGTCCTCAGTCCTCAAACCTCAATCCTCAACCCTCAGCCCTCATCCTCAATCCTCAATCCTCAATCCTCAATCCTCATTCTTCATTCTTCAATACTCAATCTTCAATCCTCAATCCTCAGTCCTCAAACCTCAATTCTGAATCCTCAATACTCAATCTTCAATCCTCAATCCTCAGTCCTCAAACCTCAATCCTCGTCCTCAATCCACAACACTCAATCCTCAATCCTCAATCTTCAAACATCAATACTCAATCTTCAATCCTCAATCCTCAATCCTCAATCCTCAATCCTCAATCCTCAATCCTCAATCCTCAATCTTCAATCCTCAATACTCAATCTTCAATCCTCAATCCTCAATCCTCAATTCTCAATCCCCAATCCGCAATCCTCATTCTTCAATACTCAATACTCAATCTTCAAACCTCAATCCTCAATCCCAAAACCCTCAATCCTCAATATTCAAGACACAACCCTCAACCTTCAATCCTCAATCCTCAACCATGAATCCTCAATTCTCAATACTCAATAGAATATCCTGAATTCTCCGGTTTCAATACTCAATCCTCAATCTTCAATCTTCAAATCTCAATCCACGAACATCAATTATCATCACTCAACCCTCAACACTCAGTCCACAATCTTCAATCCTCAATCCTCAATCCTCAAGCTTCAATCCTCAATACACAATCTTCAATCCTCAATCCTCAATTCTCAATCCTCAATCCTCAATCCTCAATCGTCAATCATCAATTCAAAATCCTCAATCTTCAACCCTCAATCCTCAATCCTCTATCATCAGTCCTCAATCTTCAATCCTCAATACTCAATCTTCAATCCTCAATTAACAATCCTCAATCCACAATACTCAATCCTCAATCCTCAATCTTCAATCCTCAATACCCAATCCTCAATCCAAAATCCTCAATCCTCCATCCTCAACTCTCAATCCTCAATCCTCAATCCTCAGTCCACGAGCCCTCAAACCTCAATCCTCAATCCTCAATATTCAATCATCAATACTCAATCTTCAATCCTCAGTCCTCAGTCCTTAATCCTCAATCCGCAATCCTCAGACCTCTTTCCTCAAACCACAATCCTCGACCCTCAGTCCTCAATACTCAATCTTCAATCCTGAATCCTCAATCCTCAATCCTCAAGCCTCAATCTCCAATCATCAATCCTCAATCTTCAATACTTAATCCTCAATCCTCAATCCTCAATCCTCAATACTCAACCATCAATCCTCAATTCTCAATACTCAATACAATATCCTGAATTCTCAGGATTCAATACTCAAACGTCAATCCACAACCCTCAGCCCTCATCCTCAATCCTCAATCCTCAATCCTCAATCGTCAATCCTCAATCCCCAATACTGAATGTTCAATCCTCAATCCTCAATCCTCAATTTTCAATCCTGAATCTTCAATCCTCAATACTCAATCTTCAATCCACAATCCTCAATCCTCAATCCTCAATCCTCAATCCTCAATCCGCAATCCTCAATCTTCAATCATCGATCCTCAATCCTCAATCCTCAATCCTCAACCCTCAGTCCTCAATTCTCAATCTTCAATCCTCAATACTCAATCTTCAATCCTCAATCCTCAACCCTCAATGCTCAATCCTCATTCTTCAATCCTCAATACTCAATCTTCAATCCTCAATCCTCAATCCTCAATCCTCATTCCTCAATCCTCAATCCTCAATCCTCAATCCTCAATCCTCAGTCCTTAATACTCAACCCTCACTCCTCAAACCTCAATCCTCAACCGTCAGTCCTCGTCCTCAATCCTCAACCCTCAATCCTCAATCCTCAATCTTCAATCATCAATACTCAACCTTCAACCCTCAATCCCCAGTCCTCAATCCTCAATCCTCAATCCTCAATCCTCAATCCTCAATCCTCAATCCACAATCCTCGATCCTCAATCCTCAGTCCTCGATACTCAACCCTCAATCCTCAAACCTCAATCCTCAACCGTCAGTCCTCGTCCTCAATCCTCAACCCTCAATCCTCAATCCTCAACCTTCAATCATCAATACTCAATCTTCAATCCTCAGTCCTCAATCCTCAATCCTCAATCCTCAAGCCTCAATCTCCAATCATCAATCCTCAGTCTTCAATACTTAATCCTCAATCCTCAATCCTCAATCCTCAATACTCAACCATCAATCCTCAATTCTCAATACTCAATAGAATATCCTGAATTCTCAGGATTCAATACTCAAACCTCAATCCACAACCCTCAGCCCTCATCCTCAATCCTCAATCCTCAATCCTCAATCGTCAATCCTCAATCCCCAATACTGAATGTTCAATCCTCAATCCTCAATACTCAATCTTCAATCCTCAATCTTCAATCCTCAATACTCAACCTTCAATCCACAATCCTCAATCCTCAAACCTCAATCCTCAATCCGCAATCCTCAATCTTCAATCCTCGACCCTCAATCCTCAATACTCAATCCTCAATCCTCAGTCCTCAATTCTCAATCTTCAATCCTCAGTCCTCAATCCTCAATCCTCAATCCTCAATCCTCAATATTCAACAAACAACCCTCAACCATCAATCCTCAATACTCAACCATCAATCCTCAATTCTCAATACTCAATAGAATATCCTGAATTCTCATGGTTGAATACTCAATCCACAATACTCAATAATCAAACCACAATCCTCAAACATCAATCCACAACACCCAATCCTCAACACTCTGTCCTCTCTCTTCAATCCTCCATCCTCAATCCTCAATCCTCAAGCGTCAATCCTCAATCCTCAATCCTCAATACTCAACCTTCAATCCTCAATCCTCAATCCTCAATTCTCACTCCTCAATCCGCAATCCTCAATCTTCAATCCTCAATACTCAATCTTCAAACCTCAATCCTCAATCCTCAATTCTCAATCCTCAATCCGCAATCCTTAATCTTCAATGCTCAATACTCAATCTTCAAACCTCAATCCTCAATCCCAAAACCCTCAATCCTCAATATTCAAGACACAACCCTCAACCTTCAATCCTCAATACTCAACCATGAATCCTCAATTCTCAATACTCAATAGAATATCCTGAATTCTCAGTCTTCAATACTCAATCCTCAATCTTCAATCTTCAAATCTCAATCCACAAACATCAATTATCATCACTCAACCCTCTACACTCAGTCCACAATCTTCAATCCTCAATCCTCAATCCTCAAGCTTCAATCCTCAATACTCAATCTTCAATCCTCAATCCTCAATCCTCAAGCTTCAATCCTCAATACTCAATCTTCAATCATCAATCCTCAATTCTCAATCCTCAATCCTCAATCCTCAATCGTCAATCATCAATCCAAAATCCTCAATCGTCAACCCTCAATCCTCAATCCTCTATCATCAATCCTCAATCTTCAATCCTCAATACTCAATCTTCAATCCTCAATCCACAATCCTCAATCCACAATCCTCAATCCTCAATCCTTAATCCTCATTCCTCAATCATCAATCCTCATCCTCATACCTCAAACATCAATACGCAACCCTCAGTCCTCGTTGTCAATCCACAACACTCAATCCTCAACCCTCAATCTTCAATGATTAATACTCAATATTCAATCCTCAATCCTCAATCCTCAATCCTGAATCCTCAATCCTCAATCCTCAATCTTCAATCCTCAATTCTCAATCTTCAATCCTCAATCCTCAACCCTCAGACCTCATCCTCAATCCTCAATCCTCAATCCTCAATCCTCAATCCTCAATCCTCAATCCTCATTCTTCAATCCTCAATACCCAATCCTCAATCTTCAATCCTCAATACGCAATCCTCAATCCTCAATACTCAATGCTCAATCCTCAATCCTCAATGTTGAATCCGCAATACCCAATCCTCAATCTTCAATCCTCAATCCTCAATCCTCAATCCTCAGTCCTCAATCCTCAATCCTCAGTCCTCAAACCTCAATCCTGAGTCCTCAATCCTGAATCCTCTGTCTTCAGCCCTCAGTCCTCAACAATCAGTTGTCAATCCTCAATCCTCATTAGAATATCCTCAATTCACAGTTTTCAATACTCAATCCCCATTCTTCAATCTTCAAATCTCAATCCACAAACATCAATTCTCATCACTCAACCCTTAACATTCAGTCCTCAATCTTCAATCCTCAATCCTCAATCCTCAATCTTCAATCCTCAATACTCAATCTTTAATCCTCAATCCTCAATCCTCAATCCTCAATACTCAATACTCAATCGTCAATCCTCAATGTTCAATCCGCTATACCCAATCCTCAATCTTCAATCCTCAATCCTCAATCCTCAATCCTTAGTCCTCAATCCTCAGTCCTCAGTCCTCAATCCTCAACCTTCAATCCTCAATACTCAGTCTTCAATCCTCAATCCTCAATCCTCAATACTCAATCCTCAATACTCATTCTTCAATCCTCAATACCCATTTCTCAATATTCAATCCTCAATCCTCAATCCTCAGTTTTCAATCCTCAGTCCTCAGTCCTCAGTCCTCAAACCTCAATCCTCAACCCTCAGCCCTCATCCTCAATCCTCAATCTTCAATCCTCAATACTCAATCTTCAATCCTCAATCCTCAATCCTCAATCCTCAATCCTCATTCTTCAATCCTCAACACCCAATCCTCAATCTTCAATCCTCAGTCCTCAATCCTCCATTCTCAATCCCCAATCTTCAATACTCAGACCTCAAACATCAATACTCAACCCTCAGTTCTCGTCCTCAATCCACAACCTTCAATCCTCAATCCTCAATCCTCAATCCTCAATCCTCAATCCTCAACCTTCAATCCTCAATGCTCAGTCTTCAATCCTCAATCCTCAATCCTCAATACTCAATCCTCAATACTCATTCTTCAATCCTCAATACCCAATTCTCAATATTCAATCCTCTATCCTCAATCCTCAGTTCTCAATCCTCAGTCCTCAGTCCTCAGTCCTCAAACCTCAATCCTCAAACCTCAGCCCTCATCCTCAATCCTCAATCCCCAATCCTCAATCCTCAATCCTCAATCCTCATTCTTCATTCCTCAATACTCAATCTGGAATCCTCAATCCTCAGTCCTCAAACCTCAATACTGAATCCTCAATACTCAATCTTCAATCCTCAATCCTCAGTCCTCAATACTCAACCATCAATCCTCAATTCTCAATACTCAATAGAATATCCTCAATTCTCAGGATTCAATACTCAAGCCTCAATCCTCAACCCTCAGCCCTCATACTCCATCCTCAATCCTCAATCCTTAATCCTCAATCTTCAATCCTCAATACTGAATCTTCAATCCTCAATCTTCATTCCTCAATCCTCAATCCTCAATCCTCAGTCATGAATACTCAATCTTCAATACTCGATCCTCAATCCACAATCCTCAATCCTCAATCCTCAATCCTCGATCCTCAATCCTCATTCCTCAATCCTCAATCCTCAATCCTCATACCTCAAACATCAATACTCAACCCTCATTCCCCGTCCTCAAACCACAACACTCAATCCTCAATCCTCAATCTTCAATCATCAATACTCAATTTTCAATCCTCAATCCTCAATCCTCAATCCTCAATCCTCAATCCTCAATCCTCAATCCTCAATCTTCATTCCTCAATACTCAATCTTCAATCCTCAATCCTCAATCCTCAATCCTCAATTCTCAATCCTCAATCCTCTATCCTCATTCTTCAATCCTCAATACCCAATCCTCAATCTTCAATCCTCAATCCTCAATCCTCCATTCTCAATCCCCAATCTACAATACTCAGACCTCAAACATCAATACTCAACCCTCAGTCCTCGTCCTCAATCCACAACCTTCAATCCTCAATCCTCAATCCTCAATCCTCAATCCTCAATCCTCAACCTTCAATCCTCAATCCTCGGCCTTCAATCCTCAATACTCAATCTTCAATCCTCAATCCTCAATCCTCAATACTCAATCCTCAATACTCATTCTTCAATCCTCAATACCCAATTCTCAATATTAAATACTCAATCCTCCATCCTCAGTTCTCAATCCTCAGTCCTCAGTCCTCAGTCCTCAAACCTCAATCCTCAACCCTCAGCCCTCATCCTCAATCCTCAATCCTCAATCCTCAATCCTCATTCTTCATTCTTCAATACTCAATCTTCAATCCTCAATCCTCAGTCCTCAAACCTCAATTCTGAATCCTCAATACTCAATCTTCAATCCTCAATCCTCAGTCATCAAACCTCAATTCTGAAACCTCAATACTCAATATTTCAATCCTCAATCCTCAGTCCTCAATACTCAGCCATCAATCCTCAATTCTCAATACTCAATAGAATATCCTGAACTCTCAGGATTCAATACTCAAACCTCAATCCTCAACCCTCAGCCCTCATCCTCCATCCTCAACCCTCAATCCTTAATCCTCAATCTTCAATCCTCAATACTCAATCTTCAATCCTCAATCCTCAGTCATCAATACTCAATCTTCAATACTCGATCCTCAATCCTCAATCCTCAATCCTCAATCCTCAATCCTCAATCCTTAATCCTCATTCCTCAATCCTCAATCCTCAATCCTCATACCTCAAACATCAATACGCAACCATCAGTCCTCGTCCTCAATCCACAACACTCAATCCTCAACCCTCAACCTTCAATGATTAATACTCAATATTCAATCCTCAATCCTCAATCCTCAATTCTCAATCCTCAATCCTCAATCCTCAATCTTCAATCCTCAATACTCAATCGTCAATCCTCAATCCTCAATCCTCAATCCTCAATCCTCAACCCTCAGTCATCAATACTCAATCTTCAATCCTCAATCATCAATCCTCAATCCTCAATCCTCAATCCTCAATGTTCAATCCGCAATACCCAAACCTCAATCTTCAATCCTCAATACTCAATCCTCACTCCTCAATCCTCAATCCTCACTCCTCAGTCCTCAAATCTCAATACTGAATCCTCAACCCTGAATCCTCATCCTTCAGCCCTCAGTCCTCAACAATCAGTTGTCAATCCTCAATCCTCAATAGAATATCCACAATTCACAGCTTTCAGTACTCAATACTCAATCTGCAATCATCAAATCGCTATCCACAAACGTCAATTCACATCATTCAACACTCAACACTCAGTCCCCAATCCTTAATCTTCAATCGTCAACCCTGAATACTCAATCCTGAACCCTCAATCTTCCAACCTCAATCTTTAACCCTCAGACCTCATCCTCAATCCTCAATCCTCAACCCTCAATCCTCAACCTTCAATCCTCAATACTCAATCTTCAATCCTCAATCCTCAATCCTCAATCCCCAATCCTCAATCCTCAATCCTTAATCCTCATTCCTCAATCCTCAATCCTCAATCTTCAATCCTCAAACCTCAGCCCTCATCCTCAATCCTCAATCCCCAATCCTCAATCCTCAATCCTCAATCCTCATTCTTCATTCCTCAATACTCAATCTGGAATCCTCAATCCTCAGTCCTCAAACCTCAATACTGAATCCTCAATACTCAATCTTCAATCCTCAATCCTCAGTCCTCAATACTCAACCATCAATCCTCAATTCTCAATACTCAATAGAATATCCTCAATTCTCAGGATTCAATACTCAAGCCTCAATCCTCAACCCTCAGCCCTCATACTCCATCCTCAATCCTCAATCCTTAATCCTCAATCTTCAATCCTCAATACTGAATCTTCAATCCTCAATCTTCATTCCTCAATCCTCAATCCTCAATCCTCAGTCATGAATACTCAATCTTCAATACTCGATCCTCAATCCACAATCCTCAATCCTCAATCCTCAATCCTCGATCCTCAATCCTCATTCCTCAATCCTCAATCCTCAATCCTCATACCTCAAACATCAATACTCAACCCTCATTCCCCGTCCTCAAACCACAACACTCAATCCTCAATCCTCAATCTTCAATCATCAATACTCAATTTTCAATCCTCAATCCTCAATCCTCAATCCTCAATCCTCAATCCTCAATCCTCAATCCTCAATCTTCATTCCTCAATACTCAATCTTCAATCCTCAATCCTCAATCCTCAATCCTCAATTCTCAATCCTCAATCCTCTATCCTCATTCTTCAATCCTCAATACCCAATCCTCAATCTTCAATCCTCAATCCTCAATCCTCCATTCTCAATCCCCAATCTACAATACTCAGACCTCAAACATCAATACTCAACCCTCAGTCCTCGTCCTCAATCCACAACCTTCAATCCTCAATCCTCAATCCTCAATCCTCAATCCTCAATCCTCAACCTTCAATCCTCAATCCTCGGCCTTCAATCCTCAATACTCAATCTTCAATCCTCAATCCTCAATCCTCAATACTCAATCCTCAATACTCATTCTTCAATCCTCAATACCCAATTCTCAATATTAAATACTCAATCCTCCATCCTCAGTTCTCAATCCTCAGTCCTCAGTCCTCAGTCCTCAAACCTCAATCCTCAACCCTCAGCCCTCATCCTCAATCCTCAATCCTCAATCCTCAATCCTCATTCTTCATTCTTCAATACTCAATCTTCAATCCTCAATCCTCAGTCCTCAAACCTCAATTCTGAATCCTCAATACTCAATCTTCAATCCTCAATCCTCAGTCATCAAACCTCAATTCTGAAACCTCAATACTCAATATTTCAATCCTCAATCCTCAGTCCTCAATACTCAGCCATCAATCCTCAATTCTCAATACTCAATAGAATATCCTGAACTCTCAGGATTCAATACTCAAACCTCAATCCTCAACCCTCAGCCCTCATCCTCCATCCTCAACCCTCAATCCTTAATCCTCAATCTTCAATCCTCAATACTCAATCTTCAATCCTCAATCCTCAGTCATCAATACTCAATCTTCAATACTCGATCCTCAATCCTCAATCCTCAATCCTCAATCCTCAATCCTCAATCCTTAATCCTCATTCCTCAATCCTCAATCCTCAATCCTCATACCTCAAACATCAATACGCAACCATCAGTCCTCGTCCTCAATCCACAACACTCAATCCTCAACCCTCAACCTTCAATGATTAATACTCAATATTCAATCCTCAATCCTCAATCCTCAATTCTCAATCCTCAATCCTCAATCCTCAATCTTCAATCCTCAATACTCAATCGTCAATCCTCAATCCTCAATCCTCAATCCTCAATCCTCAACCCTCAGTCATCAATACTCAATCTTCAATCCTCAATCATCAATCCTCAATCCTCAATCCTCAATCCTCAATGTTCAATCCGCAATACCCAAACCTCAATCTTCAATCCTCAATACTCAATCCTCACTCCTCAATCCTCAATCCTCACTCCTCAGTCCTCAAATCTCAATACTGAATCCTCAACCCTGAATCCTCATCCTTCAGCCCTCAGTCCTCAACAATCAGTTGTCAATCCTCAATCCTCAATAGAATATCCACAATTCACAGCTTTCAGTACTCAATACTCAATCTGCAATCATCAAATCGCTATCCACAAACGTCAATTCACATCATTCAACACTCAACACTCAGTCCCCAATCCTTAATCTTCAATCGTCAACCCTGAATACTCAATCCTGAACCCTCAATCTTCCAACCTCAATCTTTAACCCTCAGACCTCATCCTCAATCCTCAATCCTCAACCCTCAATCCTCAACCTTCAATCCTCAATACTCAATCTTCAATCCTCAATCCTCAATCCTCAATCCCCAATCCTCAATCCTCAATCCTTAATCCTCATTCCTCAATCCTCAATCCTCAATCCTCATACCTCAAACATCAATACGCAACCCTCAGTCCTCGTCCTCAATCCACAACCCTCAATCCTCAACTCTCAACCTTCAATGATTAATACTCAACATTCAATCCTCAATCCTCAATCTTCAATTCTCAATCCTCAATCCTCAATCCTCAATCCTCAACCCTCAATCTTCCAACCTCAATCTTTAACCCTCAGACCTCATCCTCAATCCTCAATCCTCAACCCTCAATCCTCAACCTTCAACCCTCAATACTCGATCCTCAATCCTCAATCCTCAATCCTCGATCCTCAATCCTCAATCCTCAATCTTCAATCCTCAATACTCAATCTTCAATCCTCAATCCTCAGTCCTCAAACCTCAATTCTGAATCCTCAATACTCAATCTTCAGTCCTCAATACTCAGTCATCAAACCTCAATTCTGAAACCTCAATACTCAATCTTTCAATCCTCAATCCTCAGTCCTCAATACTCAACCATAAATCCTCAATCCTCAATACTCAATAGAATAATCTGAATTCTCAGGATTCAATACTCAAACCTCAATCCTCAACCCTCAGCCCTCATCCTCCATCCTCAACCCTCAATCCTTAATCCTCAACCTTCAATCCTCAACATTCAATCCTCAATACTCAATCTTCAATCCTCAATCTTCAATCTTCCATCCACAATCCTCAATCCTCAACCTTCAATCCTCAATACTCAATCTTCAATCCTCAATCCTCAATCCTCAATCCTCAATCCTCAATCCTCAGTCCTCAAACATCAATACTCAACCCTCAGTCCTCGTCCTCAATCCACAACACTCAATCCTCAATCCTCAACCTTCAATCATCAATACTCAATCTTCAATCCTCAATCCTCAATCCTCAGTCCTCAATCCTCAACCCTCAGTCATCAATTCTCAATCTTCAATCCTCAATCCTCAATCCTCGATCCTCAATCCTCATTCTTCAATCCTCAATACCCAATCCTCAATCTTCAATCCTCAATACTCAACCTTCAATCCTCAATCCTCAATCCTCAATCCTCAATCCTCACTCCTCAATCCTCTATCTTCAATCCTCAATACTCAATCTTCAATCCTCAATCCTCAATCCTCAATCCTCAATCCTCATTCTTCAATCCTCAATACCCAATCCTCAATCTTCAATCCTCAATCCTCAATCCTCAATCCTCAATTCTCAATCCTCAATCCTCAATCCTCAGACCTCAAACATCAATACTCTACCCTCAGTCCTCGTCCTCAATCCACAACCCTCAATCCTCAATCCTCAATCTTCAATCATCAATATTCAATCTTCAATCCTCAATCCTCACTCCTCAATGTTCAATCCTCAATACCCAATCTACAATCTTCAATCCTCAATCCTCAATACTCAATCCTCAATTCTCAATCCTCAATCCTCAATCCTCAATCCTCAATCCTCAGTCCTCAAACCTCAATCCTGAATCCTCAATCCTGCATCCTCAATCTTCAGACCTCAGTCCTCAACAATCAGTTGTCAATTCTCAATCCTCAATAGAATATCATCAATTCACTGTTTTCAATTCTCAATACTCAATATGCAATCTTCAAATCTCTATCTACAAACATCAATTCTCATCATTCAACCCTCAGCACTCGGTCCCCAATCCTAAATCTTCAATCCTCAATCCTCAATCCTCAATCCTCTATCCTCAATCTTCAATCCTCAATCCACAATCCACATTCTTCAATCCTCAGTACCCAATCCTCAACCTTCAATCCTCAATCCTCAATCCTCAATCCTCAATCCTCATCATTCAATCCTCAATACTCAATCTTCATTCCTCAATCCTCAATCCTCCATCCAGAATCCTCAATCCTCAACCTTCAATCCTCAATACTCAATCTTCAATCCTCAATCCTCAATCCTCAATCCTCAATCCTCAGTCCTCAAACATCAATACTCAACCCTCAGTCCTCGTCCTCAATCCACAACGCTCAATCCTCAATCCTCAACCTTCAATCATCAATACTCAATCTTAAATACTCAATCCTCAATCCTCAAACCTCAATCCTCAATCCTCAATCCTCAATCTTCAATCCTCAATACTCAATCTTCAATCCTCAATCCTCAATCCTCAGTCCTCAATCCTCAACCCTCAGTCATCAATTCTCAATCTTCAATCCTCAATCCTCAATCCTCGATCCTCAATCCTCATTCTTCAATCCTCAATACCCAATCCTCAATCTTCAATCCTCAATGCTCAACCTTCAATCCTCAATCCTCAATCCTCAATCCTCAATCCTCACTCCTCAATCCTCTATCTTCAATCCTCAATACTCAATCTTCAATCCTCAATCCTCAATCCTCAATCCTCAATCCTCATTCTTAAATCCTCAATACCCAATCCTCAATCTTCAATCCTCAATTCTCAATCCTCAATCCTCAATTCTCAATCCTCAATCCTCAATCCTCAGACCTCAAACATCAATACTCAACCCTCAGTCCCCGTCCTCAATCCACAACCCTCAATCCTCAATCCTCAATCTTCAATCATCAATATTCAATCTTCAATCCTCAATCCTCACTCCTCAATGTTCAATCCTCAATACCCAATCTACAATCTTCAATCCTCAATCCTCAATCCTCAATCCTCAATTCTCAATCCTCAATCCTCAATCCTCAATCCTCAATCCTCAGTCCTCAAACCTCAATCCTGAATCCTCAATCCTGCATCCTCAATCTTCAGACCTCAGTCCTCAACAATCAGTTGTCAATTCTCAATCCTCAATAGAATATCATCAATTCACAGTTTTCAATTCTCAATACTCAATATGCAATCTTCAAATCTCTATCTACAAACATCAATTCTCATCATTCAACCCTCAGCACTCGGTCCCCAATCCTCAATCTTCAATCCTCAATCCTCAATCCTCAATCCTCTATCCTCAATCTTCAATCCTCAACACTCGAACTTAAATCCTCAATCCTCAATACTCAACCCTCAATTCTCAATCCTCAATCGTCAATCTTCAATCCTCAATACTCAATCGTCAATCCTCAATCCTCAATCCTCAATCCTCAATCCTCAATCCACATTCTTCAATCCTCAGTACCCAATCCTCAATCTTCAATCCTCAATCCTCAATCCTCAATCCTCAATTCTCAATCCTCAATCCTCAGTCCTCAGTCCTCAAACCTCAATCCTCAACCCTCAGCCCTCATCCTCAAACCTCAATCCTCAATCCTCAATCCTCAATCCTCAATCCTGAATCTTCAATCCGCAATACTCAATCTTCAATCCTCAATCCTCAGTCCTCAAACCCCAATTCTGAATCCTCAATACTGAATCCTCAATCTTCAGCCCTCAGTCCTGAACAATCAGTTGTCAATCCTCAATCCTCAATAGAATATCATCAATTCACAGTTTTCTATACTCAATACCCAATCTGCAATCTTCAAATCTCTATCCACAAACATCAACTCTCATCACTAAACCCTCAACATTCCGTCTCCAATCCTCAATCTTCAATCCTCAATCCTCAATCCTCAATCCTCAATCCTCAACATTCAACCCTCAACACTCAGTCCTCAATGTTCAATCCTCAATCCTTAATTCTCAATCTTCAATCCTCGATACTGAATCTTCAATCCTCAATACTCAATCTTCAATCCTCAATCCTCAATCCTCAATCCTCAATCCTCAATCATCAATCCTCAATCTTCAATACTCAACCATCAATCCTCAATTCTCAATCCTCAATCCTCAATCCTCAGTCCTCAATCTTCAATCCTCAATACTCAATCTTTAATCCTCAATCCTCAATCCTCAATCCTCAATCCTCAAACCTCAATCCTCAATACTCAATCTTCAATCCTCAATCCTCAATCCTCATCATTCAATCCTCAATACTCAATCTTCAATCCTCAATCCTCAATCCTCCATCCACAATCCTCAATCCTCAACCTTCAATCCTCAATACTCAATCTTCAATCCTTAATCCTCAACCTTCAATCCTCAATACTCAATCTTCAATCCTCAATCTTCATACCTCAATCCTCAATCCTCAATCCTCAGTCATCAATACTCAATCTTCAATACTTGATCCTCAATCCCCAATCCTCAATCCTCAATCCTCAATCCTTAATCCTCATTCCTCAATCCTCAATCCTCAATCCTCATACTTCAAACATCAGTACGCAACCCTCAGTCCTCGTCCTCAATCCAGAACACTCAATCCTCAGCCCTCAATATTCAATGATTAATACTCAATCCTCAATCCTCAATCCTCAATCCTCAATCCTCAATCTCCAATCCTCAATACTCAATCTTCAATCCTCAATCCTCAGTCCTCAATCCTCAATCCTCAAACCTCAGTCATCAATACTCAATCTTCAATCCTCAATCATCAATCCTCAATCCTCAATCCTCAATCCTCAATGTTCAATCCGCAATACCCAATCCTCAATCTTCAATCCTCAATACTCAATCCTCACTCCTCAATCCTCACTCCTCAGTCCTCAAATCTCCATACTGAATCCTCAACCATGAATCCTCAATCTTCAGCCCTCAGTCCACAAAAATCAGTTGTCAATCCTCAATCCTCAATAGAACATCCTCAATTCACAGTTTTCAATACTAAATACTCAATCTGCAATCTTCAAATCTCTATCCACAAACATCAATTCTCATCACTCAACCCTCAACACTCCGTCCCCAATCCTCAATCTTCAATCCTCAATCCTCAATCCTCAATCCTCAATCCTCATTCTTCAATCCTCAATACCCAATCCTCAATCTTCAATCCTCAATCCTCAATCCTCAATCCTCAATTCTCAATCCTCAATCCTCAATCCTCAGACCTCAAACATCAATACTCTACCCTCAGTCCTCGTCCTCAATCCACAACCCTCAATCCTCAATCCTCAATCTTCAATCATCAATATTCAATCTTCAATCCTCAATCCTCACTCCTCAATGTTCAATCCTCAATACCCAATCTACAATCTTCAATCCTCAATCCTCAATCCTCAATCCTCAATTCTCAATCCTCAATCCTCAATCCTCAATCCTCAATCCTCAGTCCTCAAACCTCAATCCTGAATCCTCAATCCTGCATCCTCAATCTTCAGACCTCAGTCCTCAACAATCAGTTGTCAATTCTCAATCCTCAATAGAATATCATCAATTCACTGTTTTCAATTCTCAATACTCAATATGCAATCTTCAAATCTCTATCTACAAACATCAATTCTCATCATTCAACCCTCAGCACTCGGTCCCCAATCCTAAATCTTCAATCCTCAATCCTCAATCCTCAATCCTCTATCCTCAATCTTCAATCCTCAATCCACAATCCACATTCTTCAATCCTCAGTACCCAATCCTCAACCTTCAATCCTCAATCCTCAATCCTCAATCCTCAATCCTCATCATTCAATCCTCAATACTCAATCTTCATTCCTCAATCCTCAATCCTCCATCCAGAATCCTCAATCCTCAACCTTCAATCCTCAATACTCAATCTTCAATCCTCAATCCTCAATCCTCAATCCTCAATCCTCAGTCCTCAAACATCAATACTCAACCCTCAGTCCTCGTCCTCAATCCACAACGCTCAATCCTCAATCCTCAACCTTCAATCATCAATACTCAATCTTAAATACTCAATCCTCAATCCTCAAACCTCAATCCTCAATCCTCAATCCTCAATCTTCAATCCTCAATACTCAATCTTCAATCCTCAATCCTCAATCCTCAGTCCTCAATCCTCAACCCTCAGTCATCAATTCTCAATCTTCAATCCTCAATCCTCAATCCTCGATCCTCAATCCTCATTCTTCAATCCTCAATACCCAATCCTCAATCTTCAATCCTCAATGCTCAACCTTCAATCCTCAATCCTCAATCCTCAATCCTCAATCCTCACTCCTCAATCCTCTATCTTCAATCCTCAATACTCAATCTTCAATCCTCAATCCTCAATCCTCAATCCTCAATCCTCATTCTTAAATCCTCAATACCCAATCCTCAATCTTCAATCCTCAATTCTCAATCCTCAATCCTCAATTCTCAATCCTCAATCCTCAATCCTCAGACCTCAAACATCAATACTCAACCCTCAGTCCCCGTCCTCAATCCACAACCCTCAATCCTCAATCCTCAATCTTCAATCATCAATATTCAATCTTCAATCCTCAATCCTCACTCCTCAATGTTCAATCCTCAATACCCAATCTACAATCTTCAATCCTCAATCCTCAATCCTCAATCCTCAATTCTCAATCCTCAATCCTCAATCCTCAATCCTCAATCCTCAGTCCTCAAACCTCAATCCTGAATCCTCAATCCTGCATCCTCAATCTTCAGACCTCAGTCCTCAACAATCAGTTGTCAATTCTCAATCCTCAATAGAATATCATCAATTCACAGTTTTCAATTCTCAATACTCAATATGCAATCTTCAAATCTCTATCTACAAACATCAATTCTCATCATTCAACCCTCAGCACTCGGTCCCCAATCCTCAATCTTCAATCCTCAATCCTCAATCCTCAATCCTCTATCCTCAATCTTCAATCCTCAACACTCGAACTTAAATCCTCAATCCTCAATACTCAACCCTCAATTCTCAATCCTCAATCGTCAATCTTCAATCCTCAATACTCAATCGTCAATCCTCAATCCTCAATCCTCAATCCTCAATCCTCAATCCACATTCTTCAATCCTCAGTACCCAATCCTCAATCTTCAATCCTCAATCCTCAATCCTCAATCCTCAATTCTCAATCCTCAATCCTCAGTCCTCAGTCCTCAAACCTCAATCCTCAACCCTCAGCCCTCATCCTCAAACCTCAATCCTCAATCCTCAATCCTCAATCCTCAATCCTGAATCTTCAATCCGCAATACTCAATCTTCAATCCTCAATCCTCAGTCCTCAAACCCCAATTCTGAATCCTCAATACTGAATCCTCAATCTTCAGCCCTCAGTCCTGAACAATCAGTTGTCAATCCTCAATCCTCAATAGAATATCATCAATTCACAGTTTTCTATACTCAATACCCAATCTGCAATCTTCAAATCTCTATCCACAAACATCAACTCTCATCACTAAACCCTCAACACTCCGTCTCCAATCCTCAATCTTCAATCCTCAATCCTCAATCCTCAATCCTCAATCCTCAACATTCAACCCTCAACACTCAGTCCTCAATGTTCAATCCTCAATCCTTAATTCTCAATCTTCAATCCTCGATACTGAATCTTCAATCCTCAATACTCAATCTTCAATCCTCAATCCTCAATCCTCAATCCTCAATCCTCAATCATCAATCCTCAATCTTCAATACTCAACCATCAATCCTCAATTCTCAATCCTCAATCCTCAATCCTCAGTCCTCAATCTTCAATCCTCAATACTCAATCTTTAATCCTCAATCCTCAATCCTCAATCCTCAATCCTCAAACCTCAATCCTCAATACTCAATCTTCAATCCTCAATCCTCAATCCTCATCATTCAATCCTCAATACTCAATCTTCAATCCTCAATCCTCAATCCTCCATCCACAATCCTCAATCCTCAACCTTCAATCCTCAATACTCAATCTTCAATCCTTAATCCTCAACCTTCAATCCTCAATACTCAATCTTCAATCCTCAATCTTCATACCTCAATCCTCAATCCTCAATCCTCAGTCATCAATACTCAATCTTCAATACTTGATCCTCAATCCCCAATCCTCAATCCTCAATCCTCAATCCTTAATCCTCATTCCTCAATCCTCAATCCTCAATCCTCATACTTCAAACATCAGTACGCAACCCTCAGTCCTCGTCCTCAATCCAGAACACTCAATCCTCAGCCCTCAATATTCAATGATTAATACTCAATCCTCAATCCTCAATCCTCAATCCTCAATCCTCAATCTCCAATCCTCAATACTCAATCTTCAATCCTCAATCCTCAGTCCTCAATCCTCAATCCTCAAACCTCAGTCATCAATACTCAATCTTCAATCCTCAATCATCAATCCTCAATCCTCAATCCTCAATCCTCAATGTTCAATCCGCAATACCCAATCCTCAATCTTCAATCCTCAATACTCAATCCTCACTCCTCAATCCTCACTCCTCAGTCCTCAAATCTCCATACTGAATCCTCAACCATGAATCCTCAATCTTCAGCCCTCAGTCCACAAAAATCAGTTGTCAATCCTCAATCCTCAATAGAACATCCTCAATTCACAGTTTTCAATACTAAATACTCAATCTGCAATCTTCAAATCTCTATCCACAAACATCAATTCTCATCACTCAACCCTCAACACTCCGTCCCCAATCCTCAATCTTCAATCCTCAATCCTCAATCCTCAATCCTCAATCCTCAACATTCAATCCTCAATACTCAACCTTCAATCCTCAATCCTCAATCCTCCATCCACCATCCTCAATCCTCAACCTTCAATCCTCAACACTCAATCTTCAATCCTCAATCCTCAATCCTCAATCCTCAATCCTCAATCCTCAGTCCTCAAACATCAATACTCAACCCTCAGTCCTCGTCCTCAATCCACAACACTCAATCCTCAATCCTCAACCTTCAATCATCAATACTCAATCTTAAATACTCAATCCTCAATCCTCAATCCTCAATCCTCAATCATCAATCCTCAATCTTCAATCCTCTATATTCAATCTTCAATCCTCAATCCTCAATCCTCAGTCCTCAATCCTCAACCCTCAGTCATCAATTCTCAATCTTCAATCCTCAATCCTCAATCCTCGATCCTCAATCCTCATTCTTCAATCCTCAATACCCAATCCTCAATCTTCAATCCTCAATACTCAACCTTCAATCCTCAATCCTCAATCCTCAATCCTCAATCCTCACTCCTCAATCCTCTATCTTCAATCCTCAATACTCAATCTTCAATCCACAACCCTCAATCCTCAATCCTCAATCTTCAATCATCAATATTCAATCTTCAATCCTCAATCCTCACTCCTCAATGTTCAATCCTCAATACCCAATCTACAATCTTCAATCCTCAATCCTCAATCCTCAATCCTCAATTCTCAATCCTGAATCCTCAACCCTGAATCTTTAATCTTCAGCCCTCAGTCCTCAACAATCAGTTGTCAATCCTCAATCCTCAATAGAATATCCTCAATTCACAGTTTTTAATACTCAATACTTAATCTTCAGTCATCAAATCTCTATCCACAAACATCAATTCTCATAACACAATCCTCAACACTCCGTCCCCAATCCTCAATCCTCAATCCTCAATCCTCAATCCTCAACATTCAATCCTCAATAATCAATCTTCAATCCTCAATCCTCAATCCTCAATCCTCAATCCTCGATCCTCAACCTTCAATCCTCAATCCTCAGTCCTCAATACTCAAACCTCAATCCTCAACCCTCAGCCCTCATCCTGCATCCTCAATCCTCAATCCTTAATCCTCAATCTTCAGTCCCCAATACTCAATCTTCAATCCTCAATCTTCATTCCTCAATCCTCAATCCTCAATCCTCAGTCATCAATACTCAATCTTCAATACTCGATCCTCAATCCTCAATCCTCAATCCTCAATCCTCAATCCTCAATCCTCAATCCTCATTCCTCAATCCTCAATCCTCAATCCTCAGACCTCAAACATCAATACTCAAGCCTCAGTCACCGTCCTCAATACACAACACTCAATCCTCAATACTCAACCTTCAATCATCAATACTCAATCTTGAACCCTCAACCCTCGATCCTCAATCCTCATTCTTCAATCCTCAATACCCAATCCTCAATCTTCAATCCTCAATACTCAACCTTCAATCCTCAATCCTCAATCCTCAATCCTCAATCCTCACTCCTCAATCCTCTATCTTCAATCCTCAATACTCAATCTTCAATCCTCAATCCTCAATCCTCAATCCTCAATCCTCATTCTTCAATCCTCAATACCCAATCCTCAATCTTCAATCCTCAGTCCTCAATCCTCAATCCTCAATTCTCAATCCTCAATCCTCAATCCTCAGACCTCAAACATCAATACTCTACCCTCAGTCCTCGTCCTCAATCCACAACCCTCAATCGTCAATCCTCAATCTTCAATCATCAATATTCAATCTTCAATCCTCAATCCTCACTCCTCAATCATCAATCCTCAATACTCAATCTTCAATCCTCAATACTCAATCATCAATCCTCAATCCTCATTCTTCAATCCTCAATACCCAATCCTCAATCTTCAATCCTCAATCCTCAATCCTCAATCCTCAATTCTCAATCCTCAATCCTCAATCCTCAGACCTAAAACATCAATACTCTACCCTCAGTCCTCGTCCTCAATCCACAACCCTCAATCCTCAATCCTCAATCCTCAATCCTCAATTCTCAATCCTCAATCCTCAATCCTCAATCCTCAATCCTCAGTCCTCAAACCTCAATCCTGAATCCTCAATCCTGCATCCTCAATCTTCAGACCTCAGTCCTCAACAATCAGTTGTCAATTCTCAATCCTCAATAGAATATCATCAATTCACAGTTTTCAATTCTCAATACTCAATATGCAATCTTCAAATCTCTATCTACAAACATCAATTCTCATCATTCAACCCTCAGCACTCGGTCCCCAATCCTCAATCTTCAATCCTCAATCCTCAATCCTCAATCCTCTATCCTCAATCTTCAATCCTCAATACTCGAACTTAAATCCTCAATCCTCAATACTCAATCCTCAAATCTCAATCCTCAATCGTCAATCTTCAATCCTCAATACTCAATCTTCAATCCTCAACCCTCAATCCTCAATCCTCAATCCTCAATCCACATTCTTCAATCCTCAGTACCCAATCCTCAACCTTCAATCCTCAATCCTCAATCCTCAATCCTTAATCCTCATCATTCAATCCTCAATACTCAATCTTCAATACTCAATCCTCAATCGTCCATCCACAATTCTCAATCCTCAACCTTCAATCCTCAATACTCAATCTTCAATCCTCAATCCTAAATCCTCAATCCTCAATCCTCAATCCTCAGTCCTCACACATCAATACTCAACCCTCAGTCCTCGTCCTCAATCCACAACACTCAATCCTCAATCCTCAACCTTCAATCATCAATACTCAATCTTAAATACTCAATCCTCAATCCTCAATCCTCAATCCTCAATCCTCAATCCTCAGTCTTCAATCATCAATACTCAATCTTCAATCTTCAATCCTCAATCCTCAGTCCTCAATCCTCAACCCTCAGTCATCAATTCTCAATCTTCAATCCTCAATCCTCAATCCTCGATCCTCAATCCTCATTCTTCAATCCTCAATACCCAATCCTCAATCTTCAATCCTCAATACTCAACCTTCAATCCTCAATCCTCAATCCTCAATCCTCAATCCTCACTCCTCAATCCTCTATCTTCAATCCTCAATACTCAATCTTCAATCCTCAATCCTCAATCCTCAATCCTCAATCCTCAATCCTCAGACCTCAAACATCAATACTCAACCCTCAGTCCTCGTCCTCAATCCACAACACTCAATCCTCAATCCTCAACCTTCAATCATCAATACTCAATCTTAAATACTCAATCCTCAATACTCAACCCTCAATTCTCAATCCTCAATCGTCAATCTTCAATCCTCAATACTCAATCGTCAATCCTCAATCCTCAATCCTCAATCATCAATCCTCAATCCACATTCTTCAATCCTCAGTACCCAATCCTCAATCTTCAATCCTCAATCATCAATCCTCAATCCTCAATTCTCAATCCTCAATCCTCAGTCCTCAGTCCTCAAACCTCAATCCTCAACCCTCAGCCCTCATCCTCAAACCTCAATCCTCAATCCTCAATACTCAATCCTCAATCCTGAATCTTCAATCCTCAATACTCAATCTTCAATCCTCAATCCTCAGTCCTCAAACCCCAATTCTGAATCCTCAATACTGAATCCTCAATCTTCAGCCCTCAGTCCTGAACAATCAGTTGTCAATCCTCAATCCTCAATAGAATATCATCAATTCACAGTTTTCTATACTCAATACCCAATCTGCAATCTTCAAATCTCTATCCACAAACATCAACTCTCATCACTAAACCCTCAACACTCCGTCTCCAATCCTCAATCTTCAATCCTCAATCCTCAATCCTCAATCCTCAATCCTCAACATTCAACCCTCAACACTCAGTCCTCAATGTTCAATCCTCAATCCTTAATTCTCAATCTTCAATCCTCGATACTGAACCTTCCATCCTCAATACTCAATCTTCAATCCTCAATCCTCAATCCTCAATCCTCAATCCTCAATCATCAATCCTCAATCTTCAATACTCAACCATCAATCCTCAATTCTCAATCCTCAATCCTCAATCCTCAGTCCTCAATCTTCAATCCTCAATACTCAATCTTTAATCCTCAATCCTCAATCCTCAATCCTCAATCCTCAAACCTCAATCCTCAATCCTCTATCTTCAATCCTCAATACTCAATCTTCAATCCTCAATCCTCAATCCTCATCATTCAATCCTCAATACTCAATCTTCAATCCTCAATCCTCAATCCTCAATCCTAACTCCTCAATCCTCTATCTTCAATCCTCAATACTCAATCTTCAATCCTCAATCCTCAATCCTCAATCCTCAATCCTCAATCCTCAGACCTCAAACATCAATACTCAACCCTCAGTCCTCGTCCTCAATCCACAACACTCAACCCTCAATCCTCAACCTTCAATCATCAATACTCAGTGTTCAATCCTCAATCCTCAATCCTCAATCCTCAGTCCTCAATCCTCAACCCTCAGTCATCAATTCTCAATCTTCAATCCTCAATACTCAATCCTCGATCCTCAATCCTCATACTTCAATCCTCAATACCCAATCCTCAATCTTCAATCCTCAATCCTCAATCCTCAATTCTCAATCCTCAATCCTCAGTCCTCAGTTCTCAAACCCCAATCCTCAACCCTCAGCCCTCATACTCAATCCTCAATCCTCAATCCTCAATCCTCAATCCTCAATCCTCAACCCTCAATCTTCAAACCTCAATCCTCAACCCTCACACCTCATCCTCAATCCTCAATACTCAATCTTCAATCCTCAATCCTCAATCCTCAATCCTCAATCCTCAGACATCAAACATCAATATTCAACACTAGGACCTGGACCTCAATCCACAACCCTCAATCCTCAATCCTCAATCTTCAATCATCAATACTCAATCTTCTATCCTCAATCCTCAACACCCAATCCTCAATCCTCAATCCTCAATCTTTAATCCTCAATCCTCAATCTTCAGACCTCAATACTCAATCTTCAATCCTCAATCCTCAATCCTCAATCCTCAATCCTCATTCTTCATTCCTCAATACCCAATCCTCAATCTTCAATTCTCAGCCTTCAATCCTAAATCCTCAAACCTCAATCCTCAATCCTCAACATTCAATCCTTTAATACTCAACCTTCAATCCTCAATCCTCAATCCTCAATCCTCAATCCTCAACCTTCAATCCTCAAAACTCAGTCTTCAATCCTCAATCCTCAATCCTCAATCATCAATCCTCAATACTCATTCGTCAATCCTCAATACACAATTCTCAATCTTCAATCCTCAATCCTCAATCCTCAATTCTTAAACCTCAGTTCTCAGTCCTCAGTCCTCAAACCTTAATCCTCAACACTCAGCCCTCATACTCAATCCTCAATCCTCAATCCTCAATCCTCAATCCTCAATCCTCAATCTTCAATCCTCAATCCTCAATCTTCAATCCTCAATCCTCAATCCTCAATCCTCAATCGTCAATCCTCAATCCCCAATACTCAATTTTCAATCCTCAATCCTCAATTCTCAATCCTCAATCCTCAATCTTCAATCCTCAATACTCAATCTTCAATCCTCAATCCTCAATCCTCAATCCTCAATCCTCAATCCTCTATCTTCAATCCTCAATACTCAATCTTCAATCCTCAATCCTCAATCCTCAATCCTCAATCCTCATTCTTCAATCCTCAATACCCAATCCTCAATCTTCAATCCTCAATCCTCAATCCTCAATTCTCAATCCTCAATCCTCAATCCTCAGACCTCAAACATCAATACTCAACCCTCAGTCCTCGTCCTCAATCCACAACCCTCAATCCTCAATCCTCAATCTTCAATCATCAATATTCAATCTTCAATCCTCAATCCTCACTCCTCAATGTTCAATCCTCAATACCCAATCTACAATCTTCAATCCTCAATCCTCAATCCTCAATCCTCAATTCTCAATCCTGAATCCTCAACCCTGAATCTTTAATCTTCAGCCCTCAGTCCTCAACAATCAGTTGTCAATCCTCAATCCTCAATAGAATATCCTCAATTCACAGTTTTTAATACTCAATACTTAATCTTCAGTCATCAAATCTCTATCCACAAACATCAATTCTCATAACACAATCCTCAACACTCCGTCCCCAATCCTCAATCCTCAATCCTCAATCCTCAATCCTCAACATTCAATCCTCAATAATCAATCTTCAATCCTCAATACTCAATCTTCAATCCTCAACCCTCAATCCTCAATCCTCAATCCTCAATCCACATTCTTCAATCCTCAGTACCCAATCCTCAACCTTCAATCCTCAATCCTCAATCCTCAATCCTCAATCCTCATCATTCAATCCTCAATACTCAATCTTCAATACTCAATCCTCAATCGTCCATCCACAATTCTCAATCCTCAACCTTCAATCCTCAATACTCAATCTTCAATCCTCAATCCTAAATCCTCAATCCTCAATCCTCAATCCTCAGTCCTCAAACATCAATACTCAACCCTCAGTCCTCGTCCTCAATCCACAACACTCAATCCTCAATCCTCAACCTTCAATCATCAATACTCAATCTTAAATACTCAATCCTCAATCCTCAATCCTCAATCCTCAATCCTCAATCCTCAGTCTTCAATCATCAATACTCAATCTTCAATCCTCAATCCTCAATCCTCAGTCCTCAATCCTCAACCCTCAGTCATCAATTCTCAATCTTCAATCCTCAATCCTCAATCCTCGATCCTCAATCCTCATTCTTCAATCCTCAATACCCAATCCTCAATCTTCAATCCTCAATACTCAACCTTCAATCCTCAATCCTCAATCCTCAATCCTCAATCCTCACTCCTCAATCCTCTATCTTCAATCCTCAATACTCAATCTTCAATCCTCAATCCTCAATCCTCAATCCTCAATCCTCAGACCTCAAACATCAATACTCAACCCTCAGTCCTCGTCCTCAATCCACAACACTCAATCCTCAATCCTCAACCTTCAATCATCAATACTCAATCTTAAATACTCAATCCTCAATACTCAACCCTCAATTCTCAATCCTCAATCGTCAATCTTCAATCCTCAATACTCAATCGTCAATCCTCAATCCTCAATCCTCAATCATCAATCCTCAATCCACATTCTTCAATCCTCAGTACCCAATCCTCAATCTTCAATCCTCAATCATCAATCCTCAATCCTCAATTCTCAATCCTCAATCCTCAGTCCTCAGTCCTCAAACCTCAATCCTCAACCCTCAGCCCTCATCCTCAAACCTCAATCCTCAATCCTCAATCCTCAATCCTCAATCCTGAATCTTCAATCCTCAATACTCAATCTTCAATCCTCAATCCTCAGTCCTCAAACCCCAATTCTGAATCCTCAATACTGAATCCTCAATCTTCAGCCCTCAGTCCTGAACAATCAGTTGTCAATCCTCAATCCTCAATAGAATATCATCAATTCACAGTTTTCTATACTCAATACCCAATCTGCAATCTTCAAATCTCTATCCACAAACATCAACTCTCATCACTAAACCCTCAACACTCCGTCTCCAATCCTCAATCTTCAATCCTCAATCCTCAATCCTCAATCCTCAATCCTCAACATTCAACCCTCAACACTCAGTCCTCAATGTTCAATCCTCAATCCTTAATTCTCAATCTTCAATCCTCGATACTGAACCTTCCATCCTCAATACTCAATCTTCAATCCTCAATCCTCAATCCTCAATCCTCAATCCTCAATCCTCAATCATCAATCCTCAATCTTCAATACTCAACCATCAATCCTCAATTCTCAATCCTCAATCCTCAATCCTCAGTCCTCAATCTTCAATCCTCAATACTCAATCTTTAATCCTCAATCCTCAATCCTCAATCCTCAATCCTCAAACCTCAATCCTCAATCCTCTATCTTCAATCCTCAATACTCAATCTTCAATCCTCAATCCTCAATCCTCATCATTCAATCCTCAATACTCAATCTTCAATCCTCAATCCTCAATCCTCAATCCTAACTCCTCAATCCTCTATCTTCAATCCTCAATACTCAATCTTCAATCCTCAATCCTCAATCCTCAATCCTCAATCCTCAATCCTCAGACCTCAAACATCAATACTCAACCCTCAGTCCTCGTCCTCAATCCACAACACTCAACCCTCAATCCTCAACCTTCAATCATCAATACTCAGTGTTCAATCCTCAATCCTCAATCCTCAATCCTCAGTCCTCAATCCTCAACCCTCAGTCATCAATTCTCAATCTTCAATCCTCAATACTCAATCCTCGATCCTCAATCCTCATACTTCAATCCTCAATACCCAATCCTCAATCTTCAATCCTCAATCCTCAATCCTCAATTCTCAATACTCAATCCTCAGTCCTCAGTTCTCAAACCCCAATCCTCAACCCTCAGCCCTCATACTCAATCCTCAATCCTCAATCCTCAATCCTCAATCCTCAATCCTCAACCCTCAATCTTCAAACCTCAATCCTCAACCCTCACACCTCATCCTCAATCCTCAATACTCAATCTTCAATCCTCAATCCTCAATCCTCAATCCTCAATCCTCAATCCTCAGACATCAAACATCAATATTCAACACTAGGACCTGGACCTCAATCCACAACCCTCAATCCTCAATCCTCAATCTTCAATCATCAATACTCAATCTTCTATCCTCAATCCTCAACACCCAATCCTCAATCCTCAATCCTCAATCTTTAATCCTCAATCCTCAATCTTCAGACCTCAATACTCAATCTTCAATCCTCAATCCTCAATCCTCAATCCTCAATCCTCATTCTTCATTCCTCAATACCCAATCCTCAATCTTCAATTCTCAGCCTTCAATCCTAAATCCTCAAACCTCAATCCTCAATCCTCAACATTCAATCCTTTAATACTCAACCTTCAATCCTCAATCCTCAATCCTCAATCCTCAATCCTCAACCTTCAATCCTCAATACTCAGTCTTCAATCCTCAATCCTCAATCCTCAATCATCAATCCTCAATACTCATTCGTCAATCCTCAATACACAATTCTCAATCTTCAATCCTCAATCCTCAATCCTCAATTCTTAAACCTCAGTTCTCAGTCCTCAGTCCTCAAACCTTAATCCTCAACACTCAGCCCTCATACTCAATCCTCAATCCTCAATCCTCAATCCTCAATCCTCAATCCTCAATCTTCAATCCTCAATCCTCAATCTTCAATCCTCAATCCTCAATCCTCAATCCTCAATCGTCAATCCTCAATCCCCAATACTCAATTTTCAATCCTCAATCCTCAATTCTCAATCCTCAATCCTCAATCTTCAATCCTCAATACTCAATCTTCAATCCTCAATCCTCAATCCTCAATCCTCAATCCTCAATCCTCTATCTTCAATCCTCAATACTCAATCTTCAATCCTCAATCCTCAATCCTCAATCCTCAATCCTCATTCTTCAATCCTCAATACCCAATCCTCAATCTTCAATCCTCAATCCTCAATCCTCAATTCTCAATCCTCAATCCTCAATCCTCAGACCTCAAACATCAATACTCAACCCTCAGTCCTCGTCCTCAATCCACAACCCTCAATCCTCAATCCTCAATCTTCAATCATCAATATTCAATCTTCAATCCTCAATCCTCACTCCTCAATGTTCAATCCTCAATACCCAATCTACAATCTTCAATCCTCAATCCTCAATCCTCAATCCTCAATTCTCAATCCTGAATCCTCAACCCTGAATCTTTAATCTTCAGCCCTCAGTCCTCAACAATCAGTTGTCAATCCTCAATCCTCAATAGAATATCCTCAATTCACAGTTTTTAATACTCAATACTTAATCTTCAGTCATCAAATCTCTATCCACAAACATCAATTCTCATAACACAATCCTCAACACTCCGTCCCCAATCCTCAATCCTCAATCCTCAATCCTCAATCCTCAACATTCAATCCTCAATAATCAATCTTCAATCCTCAATCCTCAATCCTCAATCCTCAATCCTCGATCCTCAACCTTCAATCCTCAATCCTCAGTCCTCAATACTCAAACCTCAATCCTCAACCCTCAGCCCTCATCCTGCATCCTCAATCCTCAATCCTTAATCTTCAATCTTCAGTCCCCAATACTCAATCTTCAATCCTCAATCTTCATTCCTCAATCCTCAATCCTCAATCCTCAGTCATCAATACTCAATCTTCAATACTCGATCCTCAATCCTCAATCCTCAATCCTCAATCCTCAATCCTCAATCCTCAATCCTCATTCCTCAATCCTCAATCCTCAATCCTCAGACCTCAAACATCAATACTCAAGCCTCAGTCACCGTCCTCAATACACAACACTCAATCCTCAATACTCAACCTTCAATCATCAATACTCAATCTTGAACCCTCAATCCTCAATCCTCAATCCTCAATCCTCAATCCTCAATCCTCAATCTTCAAACCTCAATCCTCAACCCTCACACCTCATCCTCAATCCTCAATACTCAATCTTCATTCCTCAATCCTCAATCCTCAATCCTCAATCCTCAGACATCAAACATCAATATTCAACACTAGGACCTGGACCTCAATCCACAACCCTCAATCCTCAATCCTCAATCTTCAATCATCAATACTCAATCTTCAATCCTCAATCCTCAACACTCAATCCTCAATCCTCAATCCTCAATCTTTAATCCTCAATCCTCAATCTTCAGACCTCAATACTCAATCTTCAATCCTCAATCCTCAATCCTCAATCCTCAATCCTCATTCTTCATTCCTCAATACCCAATCCTCAATCTTCAATTCTCAGCCTTCAATCCTAAATCCTCAAACCTCAATCCTCAATCCTCAACATTCAATCCTTTAATACTCAACCTTCAATCCTCAATCCCCAATCCTCAATCCTCAATCCTCAATCCTCAACCTTCAATCCTCAATACTCAGTCTTCAATCCTCAATCCTCAATCCTCAATCATCAATCCTCAATACTCATTCGTCAATCCTCAATACACAATTCTCAATCTTCAATCCTCAATCCTCAATCCTCAATTCTTAAACCTCAGTTCTCAGTCCTCAGTCCTCAAACCTTAATCCTCAACACTCAGCCCTCATACTCAATCCTCAATCCTCAATCCTCAATCCTCAATCCTCAATCCTCAATCTTCAATCCTCAATCCTCAATCTTCAATCCTCAATCCTCAATCCTCAATCCTCAATCCTCAGACCTCAAACATCAATACTCAACCCTCAGTCCTCGTCCTCAATCCACAACCCTCAATCCTCAATCCTCAATCTTCAATCATCAATATTCAATCTTCAATCCTCAATCCTCACTCCTCAATGTTCAATCCTCAATACCCAATCTACAATCTTCAATCCTCAATCCTCAATCCTCAATCCTCAATTCTCAATCCTGAATCCTCAACCCTGAATCCTTAATCTTCAGCCCTCAGTCCTCAACAATCAGTTGTCAATCCTCAATCCTCAATAGAATATCCTCAATTCACAGTTTTTAATACTCAATACTTAATCTTCAGTCATCAAATCTCTATCCACAAACATCAATTCTCATAACTCAATCCTCAACACTCCGTCCCCAATCCTCAATCCTCAATCCTCAATCCTCAATCCTCAACATTCAATCCTCAATACTCAATCTTCAATCCTCAATCCTCAATCATCAATCCTCAATCCTCGATCCTCAACCTTCAATCCTCAATCCTCAGTCCTCAATACTCAAACCTCAATCCTCAACCATCAGCCCTCATCCTGCATCCTCAATCCTCAATCCTTAATCCTCAATCTTCAGTCCCCAATACTCAATCTTCAATCCTCAATCTTCATTCCTCAATCCTCAATCCTCAATCCTCAGACATCAATACTCAATCTTCAATACTCGATCCTCAATCCTCAATCCTCAATCCTCAATCCTCAATCCACAATCCCCAATCCTCATTCCTCAATCCTCAATCCTCAATCCTCAGACCTCAAACATCAATACTCAAGCCTCAGTCACCGTCCTCAATACACAACACTCAATCCTCAATACTCAACCTTCAATCATCAATACTCAAGCTTGAACCCTCAATCCTCAATCCTCAATCCTCAATCCTCAATCCTCAATCCTCAATCTTCAAACCTCAATCCTCAACCCTCACACCTCATCCTCAATCCTCAATACTCAATCTTCATTCCTCAATCCTCAATCCTCAATCCTCAATCCTCAGACATCAAACATCAATATTCAACACTAGGACCTGGACCTCAATCCACAACCCTCAATCCTCAATCCTCAATCTTCAATCATCAATACTCAATCTTCAATCCTCAATCCTCAACACTCAATCCTCAATCCTCAATCCTCAATCTTTAATCCTCAATCCTCAATCTTCAGACCTCAATACTCAATCTTCAATCCTCAATCCTCAATCCTCAATCCTCAATCCTCATTCTTCATTCCTCAATACCCAATCCTCAATCTTCAATTCTCAGCCTTCAATCCTAAATCCTCAAACCTCAATCCTCAATCCTCAACATTCAATCCTTTAATACTCAACCTTCAATCCTCAATCCCCAATCCTCAATCCTCAATCCTCAATCCTCAACCTTCAATCCTCAATACTCAGTCTTCAATCCTCAATCCTCAATCCTCAATCATCAATCCTCAATACTCATTCGTCAATCCTCAATACACAATTCTCAATCTTCAATCCTCAATCCTCAATCCTCAATTCTTAAACCTCAGTTCTCAGTCCTCAGTCCTCAAACCTTAATCCTCAACACTCAGCCCTCATACTCAATCCTCAATCCTCAATCCTCAATCCTCAATCCTCAATCCTCAATCTTCAATCCTCAATCCTCAATCTTCAATCCTCAATCCTCAATCCTCAATCCTCAATCCTCAGACCTCAAACATCAATACTCAACCCTCAGTCCTCGTCCTCAATCCACAACCCTCAATCCTCAATCCTCAATCTTCAATCATCAATATTCAATCTTCAATCCTCAATCCTCACTCCTCAATGTTCAATCCTCAATACCCAATCTACAATCTTCAATCCTCAATCCTCAATCCTCAATCCTCAATTCTCAATCCTGAATCCTCAACCCTGAATCCTTAATCTTCAGCCCTCAGTCCTCAACAATCAGTTGTCAATCCTCAATCCTCAATAGAATATCCTCAATTCACAGTTTTTAATACTCAATACTTAATCTTCAGTCATCAAATCTCTATCCACAAACATCAATTCTCATAACTCAATCCTCAACACTCCGTCCCCAATCCTCAATCCTCAATCCTCAATCCTCAATCCTCAACATTCAATCCTCAATACTCAATCTTCAATCCTCAATCCTCAATCCTCAATCCTCAATCCTCGATCCTCAACCTTCAATCCTCAATCCTCAGTCCTCAATACTCAAACCTCAATCCTCAACCATCAGCCCTCATCCTGCATCCTCAATCCTCAATCCTTAATCCTCAATCTTCAGTCCCCAATACTCAATCTTCAATCCTCAATCTTCATTCCTCAATCCTCAATCCTCAATCCTCAGTCATCAATACTCAATCTTCAATACTCGATCCTCAATCCTCAATCCTCAATCCTCAATCCTCAATCCACAATCCTCAATCCTCATTCCTCAATCCTCAATCCTCAATCCTCAGACCTCAAACATCAATACTCAAGCCTCAGTCACCGTCCTCAATACACAACACTCAATCCTCAATACTCAACCTTCAATCATCAATACTCAATCTTGAACCCTCAATCCTCAATCCTCAATCATCAATCCTCAATCCTCAATCCTCAATCCTGAATCCTCAAACCTCAATCTTCAAACCTCAATCCTCAACCCTCACACCTCATCCTCAATCCTCAATACTCAATCTTCATTCCTCAATCCTCAATCCTCAATCCTCAATCCTCAGACATCAAACATCAATATTCAACACTAGGACCTGGACCTCAATCCACAACCCTCAATCCTCAATCCTCAATCTTCAATCATCAATACTCAATCTTCAATCCTCAATCCTCAATCCTCAATCCTCAATCGTCAATCCTCAATCCCCAATACTCAATTTTCAATCCTCAATCCTCAATTCTCAATCCTCAATCCTCAATCTTCAATCCTCAATACTCAATCTTCAATCCTCAATCCTCAATCCTCAATCCTCAATCCTCAATCCTCAATCCTCTATCTTCAATCCTCAATACTCAATCTTCAATCCTCAATCCTCAATCCTCAATCCTCAATCCTCATTCTTCAATCCTCAATAACCAATCCTCAATCTTCAATCCTCAATCCTCAATCCTCAATTCTCAATCCTCAATCCTCAATCCTCAGACCTCAAACATCAATACTCAACCCTCAGTCCTCGTCCTCAATCCACAACCCTCAATCCTCAATCCTCAATCTTCAATCATCAATATTCAATCTTCAATACTCAATCCTCACTCCTCAATGTTCAATCCTCAATACCCAATCTACAATCTTCAATCCTCAATCCTCAATCCTCAATCCTCAATTCTCAATCCTCAATGCTCAATTCTCAATCCTCAATCCTCAGTCCTCAATCCTCAATCCTCAAACCTCAAACCTCAATCCTCAACCGTCAGTCCTCGTCCTCAATCCTCAACCATCAATCCTCAACCCTCAATCTTCAACCATCAATATTCAATCTTCAATCCTCAATCCTCAATCCTCAATCCTCAATCCTCAATCCTCATTGCTCAATCCTCAATACCCAATCCTCAATCTTCAATCCTCAATTTTCAATCCTCAATCCTCAATCCTCAATCCTCAATACTCAGTCCCCAATACTCAATCTTCAATCCTCAATCCTCAATCCTCAATCCTCAATCCTCAATCCTCAATCTTCATTCCTCAATCCTCAATCCTCAATCCTCAATCCTCAATCCTCAATCCTCAATCCCCAATCCTCAATCCGCAGTCCTCAATACTCAACCCTCAATCCTCAGTCCTCTGTCCTCAACCGTCAGTCCTCGTCCTCAATCCTCAACCCTCAATCCTCAATCCTCAATCTTCAATCATCAATACTCAATCTTCAATCCCCAGTCCTCAATCCTCAATCCTCAATCCTCAATCTTCAGTCCTCAAACCTCAATTCTGAATCCTCAATCCTGAACCCTCAATACTCAATCCACAATCCTCAATCCTCAATCCTCAATCCTCAATCCTCAATCCTCAATCCTCAATCCTCAATCCTCAATCCTCAATCCTCAATCCTCAATCCTCAATCCTCAATCTTCAATCCTCAATACCCAATGCTCAATATTCAATCCTCAATCCTCAACACTCAACACTCAATCCTCAATCCTCAATCTTCAATACTCAATCCTCATTCCTCAATCCTCAATCCTCAGTCCTCAATCCTCAACCCTCAATCCTCAATCATCAATACTCAATCATCAATCGTCAATCCTTAATCTTCAATCCTCATTCACCAATCCTCAATCTTCAATCCTCAATACTCAATCCTCAATCCTCAATCCTCATTCCTCAATCCTCTATCCTCAATCCTCAATCGTTAATCTTCAATACTCAATCAGCAATACTCAATCTTCAATCCTCAATCCTCAATCCTCAATCCTCAATACTCAATCCTCAATCCTCAATCCTCAACATTCAATCCTCAAACGTCAGAACTCAATCTTCAATCCTCAATCCTCAATCCTCAATCCTCAATCTTCAATCCTCAATACACAATCTTCATTTCTCAATCCTCAATCCTCAATCCTCAATCCTCAATCTTCAATCCTCAATACCCAATTATCAATCTTCAATCCTCAATCCTCAATCCACAATACTCAATCCACAATCCTCAATCCTCAATCCTCAATCCTCAATCCTCAATCCTCAATCCTCAATCCTCAATCCTCAATCCTCAATCCTCAATCCTCAATCCTCAATCTTCAATCCTCAATACCCAATCCTCAATATTCAATCCTCAATCCTCAATCCTCAATCCTCAATCCTCAATCCTCAATCCTCAATCCTTAATCTTCCATCCACAATCCCCAATCCTCAACCTTCAATCGTCAATCCTCAATCCTCAATCCTCAATCCTCAATCCTTAATCTTCAATCCTCAATCCCCAATCCTCAATCTTCAATCCCCAGTCCTCAATCCTCAATCCTCAATCCTCAACCCTCAATCCACAATCCTCAATCTTCAATACTCAATCTTCAATCCTCAATCCTCAATCCTCAATAATCAATCTCCAATCCTACAACCTCAAACCTCAATCCTCAGTCTTCGATCCTCAATCCTCAATCCTCAATCCTCAATCCTCAATCCTCAATCCTCAATCCTCAATCCTCAATCCTCAATCCTCAATCTTCAATCCTCAATACCCAATCCTCAATATTCAATCCTCAATACACAATCTTCATTCCTCAATCCTCAATCCTCAATCCTCAATCCTCAATCTTCAATCCTCAATCCACAATACTCAATCCTCAATCCTCAATCGTCAATCCTCAATACTCAATCCACAATCCTCAATCCTCAATCCTCAATCCTCAATCCTCAATCCTCAATCCTCAATCCTCAATCCTCAATCCTCAATCCTCAATCCTCAATCCTCAATCTTAAATCCTCAATACCCAATCCTCAATATTCAATCCTCAATCCTCAATCCTCAATCCTCAATCCTCAATCCTCAATCCTCAATCCTTAATCTTCAATCCTCAATCCCCAATCCTCAGCCTTCAATCCTCAATCCTCAATCCTCAATCCTCAATCCTCAATCCTTAATCTTCAATCCTCAATCCCAAATCCTCAATCTTCAATCCCCAGTCCTCAATCCTCAATCCACAATCCTCAACCCTCAATCCACAATCCTCAATCTTCAATACTCAATCTTCAATCCTCAATCCTCAATCCTCAATAATCAATCTCCAATCCTACAACCTCAAACCTCAATCCTCAATCATCAATCCTCAATCCTCAATCCTCAATCTTCAACACACAACCCTCAACCATCAATCGTCAATACTCAACCATCAATACTCATTCCTCAATACTCAATAGAATATCCTGAACTCTCAGGACACAATACTCAATCCACAATATTCACTCATCAAATCTCAATCCTCAAACATCAGTCGTCAAGACTCAATCCTCAAACCTCAGTCCTCAATCTTCAATCCTCAGTCCTCAACGCTCAATCCTCAATCTTCAATCCTCAATCCTCAACCCTCAGTCCTCATCCTCAATCCTCAATCCTCAATCCTCAACCCTCAATCCTCAATCCTCATTCCTCAAACCTCAATCCTCGATTCTCAATCCTCAGTCCTCATCCTCAACCCTCAACCCTCAATCCTCAATCTTCAATCATCAATACTCAATCGTCAATCCTCAATCCTCAATCCTCAATACTCAATCCTCAATATTCAATACTCAAACCTCAATCCTCAAACCTCAATACTCAATCCTCAATATTCAATACTCAGACCTCAATCCTCAATCCTCAATCCTCAATCCAAAATCCTCATTTCTCAAACCTCAATCCTGAACCCTCAATCTTCAATCCTCAATCCTCAACCCTCAATCGTCAATCCTCAATCCTCAATCCTCAATCCTCATTCTTCAATCCTCAATCCTCTATCCTCAATCCTCAATTCTCAATCCTCAATCCGCAATCCTCATTCTTCAATCCTCAACCCTCAGCCCTCATCCTCAATCCTCAATCTTCAATCCTCAATCCTCAATCCTCAATGCTCAATTCTCAATCCTCAATCCTCAGTCCTCAATCCTCAATCCTCAATCCTCAAACCTCAATCCTCAAACCTCAGTCCTCAACTGTCAGTCCTCGTCCTCAATCCTGAACCCTCAATCCTCAATACTCAATCCTCAATCTTCAATCCTCAATACTCAATCTTCAATCCTCAATCCTCAATCCTCAATCCTCAATCCTCAATCCTCAATCCTCAATACTCAATCTTCAATCCTCAATCCTCAATCCTCAATAATCAATCTCCAATCCTACAACCTCAAACCTCAATCCTCAGTCTTCGATCCTCAATCCTCAATCCTCAATCCTCAATCCTCAATCCTCAATCTTCAATCCTCAATACACAATCTTCAATCCTCAATCCTCAATCCTCAATCCTCAATCCTCAATCCTCATTGCTCAATCCTCAATACCCAATCCTCAATCTTCAATCCTCAATTTTCAGTCCTCAATCCTCAATCCTCAATCCTCAATCCTCAATCCCCAATCCTCAATCCTCAATCGTCAATCTCCAATCCTGAATACTCAATCTTCAATCCTCAACCCTCAATCCTCAATCCCCATTCTTCAATCCTCAATACCCAATCCTCAATCTTCAATTCTCAGCCTTCTATCCTAAATCCTCAAACCTCAATCCTCAATCCTCAACATTCAATCCTTTAATACTCAACCTTCAATCCTCAATCCCCAATCCTCAATCCTCAATCCTCAATCCTCAACCTTCAATCCTCAATACTCAGTCTTCAATCCTCAATCCTCAATCCTCAATCATCAATCCTCAATACTCATTCGTCAATCCTCAATACACAATTCTCAATCTTCAATCCTCAATCCTCAATCCTCAATTCTTAAACCTCAGTTCTCAGTCCTCAGTCCTCAAACCTTAATCCTCAACACTCAGCCCTCATACTCAATCCTCAATCCTCAATCCTCAATCCTCAATCCTCAATCCTCAATCTTCAATCCTCAATCCTCAATCTTCAATCCTCAATCCTCAATCCTCAATCCTCAATCCTCAGACCTCAAACATCAATACTCAACCCTCAGTCCTCGTCCTCAATCCACAACCCTCAATCCTCAATCCTCAATCTTCAATCATCAATATTCAATCTTCAATCCTCAATCCTCACTCCTCAATGTTCAATCCTCAATACCCAATCTACAATCTTCAATCCTCAATCCTCAATCCTCAATCCTCAATTCTCAATCCTGAATCCTCAACCCTGAATCCTTAATCTTCAGCCCTCAGTCCTCAACAATCAGTTGTCAATCCTCAATCCTCAATAGAATATCCTCAATTCACAGTTTTTAATACTCAATACTTAATCTTCAGTCATCAAATCTCTATCCACAAACATCAATTCTCATAACTCAATCCTCAACACTCCGTCCCCAATCCTCAATCCTCAATCCTCAATCCTCAATCCTCAACATTCAATCCTCAATACTCAATCTTCAATCCTCAATCCTCAATCATCAATCCTCAACCCTCGATCCTCAACCTTCAATCCTCAATCCTCAGTCCTCAATACTCAAACCTCAATCCTCAACCATCAGCCCTCATCCTGCATCCTCAATCCTCAATCCTTAATCCTCAATCTTCAGTCCCCAATACTCAATCTTCAATCCTCAATCTTCATTCCTCAATCCTCAATCCTCAATCCTCAGACATCAATACTCAATCTTCAATACTCGATCCTCAATCCTCAATCCTCAATCCTCAATCCTCAATCCACAATCCCCAATCCTCATTCCTCAATCCTCAATCCTCAATCCTCAGACCTCAAACATCAATACTCAAGCCTCAGTCACCGTCCTCAATACACAACACTCAATCCTCAATACTCAACCTTCAATCATCAATACTCAAGCTTGAACCCTCAATCCTCAATCCTCAATCCTCAATCCTCAATCCTCAATCCTCAATCTTCAAACCTCAATCCTCAACCCTCACACCTCATCCTCAATCCTCAATACTCAATCTTCATTCCTCAATCCTCAATCCTCAATCCTCAATCCTCAGACATCAAACATCAATATTCAACACTAGGACCTGGACCTCAATCCACAACCCTCAATCCTCAATCCTCAATCTTCAATCATCAATACTCAATCTTCAATCCTCAATCCTCAACACTCAATCCTCAATCCTCAATCCTCAATCTTTAATCCTCAATCCTCAATCTTCAGACCTCAATACTCAATCTTCAATCCTCAATCCTCAATCCTCAATCCTCAATCCTCATTCTTCATTCCTCAATACCCAATCCTCAATCTTCAATTCTCAGCCTTCAATCCTAAATCCTCAAACCTCAATCCTCAATCCTCAACATTCAATCCTTTAATACTCAACCTTCAATCCTCAATCCCCAATCCTCAATCCTCAATCCTCAATCCTCAACCTTCAATCCTCAATACTCAGTCTTCAATCCTCAATCCTCAATCCTCAATCATCAATCCTCAATACTCATTCGTCAATCCTCAATACACAATTCTCAATCTTCAATCCTCAATCCTCAATCCTCAATTCTTAAACCTCAGTTCTCAGTCCTCAGTCCTCAAACCTTAATCCTCAACACTCAGCCCTCATACTCAATCCTCAATCCTCAATCCTCAATCCTCAATCCTCAATCCTCAATCTTCAATCCTCAATCCTCAATCTTCAATCCTCAATCCTCAATCCTCAATCCTCAATCCTCAGACCTCAAACATCAATACTCAACCCTCAGTCCTCGTCCTCAATCCACAACCCTCAATCCTCAATCCTCAATCTTCAATCATCAATATTCAATCTTCAATCCTCAATCCTCACTCCTCAATGTTCAATCCTCAATACCCAATCTACAATCTTCAATCCTCAATCCTCAATCCTCAATCCTCAATTCTCAATCCTGAATCCTCAACCCTGAATCCTTAATCTTCAGCCCTCAGTCCTCAACAATCAGTTGTCAATCCTCAATCCTCAATAGAATATCCTCAATTCACAGTTTTTAATACTCAATACTTAATCTTCAGTCATCAAATCTCTATCCACAAACATCAATTCTCATAACTCAATCCTCAACACTCCGTCCCCAATCCTCAATCCTCAATCCTCAATCCTCAATCCTCAACATTCAATCCTCAATACTCAATCTTCAATCCTCAATCCTCAATCCTCAATCCTCAATCCTCGATCCTCAACCTTCAATCCTCAATCCTCAGTCCTCAATACTCAAACCTCAATCCTCAACCATCAGCCCTCATCCTGCATCCTCAATCCTCAATCCTTAATCCTCAATCTTCAGTCCCCAATACTCAATCTTCAATCCTCAATCTTCATTCCTCAATCCTCAATCCTCAATCCTCAGTCATCAATACTCAATCTTCAATACTCGATCCTCAATCCTCAATCCTCAATCCTCAATCCTCAATCCACAATCCTCAATCCTCATTCCTCAATCCTCAATCCTCAATCCTCAGACCTCAAACATCAATACTCAAGCCTCAGTCACCGTCCTCAATACACAACACTCAATCCTCAATACTCAACCTTCAATCATCAATACTCAATCTTGAACCCTCAATCCTCAATCCTCAATCCTCAATCCTCAATCCTCAATCCTCAATCCTGAATCCTCAAACCTCAATCTTCAAACCTCAATCCTCAACCCTCACACCTCATCCTCAATCCTCAATACTCAATCTTCATTCCTCAATCCTCAATCCTCAATCCTCAATCCTCAGACATCAAACATCAATATTCAACACTAGGACCTGGACCTCAATCCACAACCCTCAATCCTCAATCCTCAATCTTCAATCATCAATACTCAATCTTCAATCCTCAATCCTCAATCCTCAATCCTCAATCGTCAATCCTCAATCCCCAATACTCAATTTTCAATCCTCAATCCTCAATTCTCAATCCTCAATCCTCAATCTTCAATCCTCAATACTCAATCTTCAATCCTCAATCCTCAATCCTCAATCCTCAATCCTCAATCCTCAATCCTCTATCTTCAATCCTCAATACTCAATCTTCAATCCTCAATCCTCAATCCTCAATCCTCAATCCTCATTCTTCAATCCTCAATAACCAATCCTCAATCTTCAATCCTCAATCCTCAATCCTCAATTCTCAATCCTCAATCCTCAATCCTCAGACCTCAAACATCAATACTCAACCCTCAGTCCTCGTCCTCAATCCACAACCCTCAATCCTCAATCCTCAATCTTCAATCATCAATATTCAATCTTCAATACTCAATCCTCACTCCTCAATGTTCAATCCTCAATACCCAATCTACAATCTTCAATCCTCAATCCTCAATCCTCAATCCTCAATTCTCAATCCTCAATGCTCAATTCTCAATCCTCAATCCTCAGTCCTCAATCCTCAATCCTCAAACCTCAAACCTCAATCCTCAACCGTCAGTCCTCGTCCTCAATCCTCAACCATCAATCCTCAACCCTCAATCTTCAACCATCAATATTCAATCTTCAATCCTCAATCCTCAATCCTCAATCCTCAATCCTCAATCCTCATTGCTCAATCCTCAATACCCAATCCTCAATCTTCAATCCTCAATTTTCAATCCTCAATCCTCAATCCTCAATCCTCAATACTCAGTCCCCAATACTCAATCTTCAATCCTCAATCCTCAATCCTCAATCCTCAATCCTCAATCCTCAATCTTCATTCCTCAATCCTCAATCCTCAATCCTCAATCCTCAATCCTCAATCCTCAATCCCCAATCCTCAATCCGCAGTCCTCAATACTCAACCCTCAATCCTCAGTCCTCTGTCCTCAACCGTCAGTCCTCGTCCTCAATCCTCAACCCTCAATCCTCAATCCTCAATCTTCAATCATCAATACTCAATCTTCAATCCCCAGTCCTCAATCCTCAATCCTCAATCCTCAATCTTCAGTCCTCAAACCTCAATTCTGAATCCTCAATCCTGAACCCTCAATACTCAATCCACAATCCTCAATCCTCAATCCTCAATCCTCAATCCTCAATCCTCAATCCTCAATCCTCAATCCTCAATCCTCAATCCTCAATCCTCAATCCTCAATCCTCAATCTTCAATCCTCAATACCCAATGCTCAATATTCAATCCTCAATCCTCAACACTCAACACTCAATCCTCAATCCTCAATCTTCAATACTCAATCCTCATTCCTCAATCCTCAATCCTCAGTCCTCAATCCTCAACCCTCAATCCTCAATCATCAATACTCAATCATCAATCGTCAATCCTTAATCTTCAATCCTCATTCACCAATCCTCAATCTTCAATCCTCAATACTCAATCCTCAATCCTCAATCCTCATTCCTCAATCCTCTATCCTCAATCCTCAATCGTTAATCTTCAATACTCAATCAGCAATACTCAATCTTCAATCCTCAATCCTCAATCCTCAATCCTCAATACTCAATCCTCAATCCTCAATCCTCAACATTCAATCCTCAAACGTCAGAACTCAATCTTCAATCCTCAATCCTCAATCCTCAATCCTCAATCTTCAATCCTCAATACACAATCTTCATTTCTCAATCCTCAATCCTCAATCCTCAATCCTCAATCTTCAATCCTCAATACCCAATTATCAATCTTCAATCCTCAATCCTCAATCCACAATACTCAATCCACAATCCTCAATCCTCAATCCTCAATCCTCAATCCTCAATCCTCAATCCTCAATCCTCAATCCTCAATCCTCAATCCTCAATCCTCAATCCTCAATCTTCAATCCTCAATACCCAATCCTCAATATTCAATCCTCAATCCTCAATCCTCAATCCTCAATCCTCAATCCTCAATCCTCAATCCTTAATCTTCCATCCACAATCCCCAATCCTCAACCTTCAATCGTCAATCCTCAATCCTCAATCCTCAATCCTCAATCCTTAATCTTCAATCCTCAATCCCCAATCCTCAATCTTCAATCCCCAGTCCTCAATCCTCAATCCTCAATCCTCAACCCTCAATCCACAATCCTCAATCTTCAATACTCAATCTTCAATCCTCAATCCTCAATCCTCAATAATCAATCTCCAATCCTACAACCTCAAACCTCAATCCTCAGTCTTCGATCCTCAATCCTCAATCCTCAATCCTCAATCCTCAATCCTCAATCCTCAATCCTCAATCCTCAATCCTCAATCCTCAATCTTCAATCCTCAATACCCAATCCTCAATATTCAATCCTCAATACACAATCTTCATTCCTCAATCCTCAATCCTCAATCCTCAATCCTCAATCTTCAATCCTCAATCCACAATACTCAATCCTCAATCCTCAATCGTCAATCCTCAATACTCAATCCACAATCCTCAATCCTCAATCCTCAATCCTCAATCCTCAATCCTCAATCCTCAATCCTCAATCCTCAATCCTCAATCCTCAATCCTCAATCCTCAATCTTAAATCCTCAATACCCAATCCTCAATATTCAATCCTCAATCCTCAATCCTCAATCCTCAATCCTCAATCCTCAATCCTCAATCCTTAATCTTCAATCCTCAATCCCCAATCCTCAGCCTTCAATCCTCAATCCTCAATCCTCAATCCTCAATCCTCAATCCTTAATCTTCAATCCTCAATCCCAAATCCTCAATCTTCAATCCCCAGTCCTCAATCCTCAATCCACAATCCTCAACCCTCAATCCACAATCCTCAATCTTCAATACTCAATCTTCAATCCTCAATCCTCAATCCTCAATAATCAATCTCCAATCCTACAACCTCAAACCTCAATCCTCAATCATCAATCCTCAATCCTCAATCCTCAATCTTCAACACACAACCCTCAACCATCAATCGTCAATACTCAACCATCAATACTCATTCCTCAATACTCAATAGAATATCCTGAACTCTCAGGACACAATACTCAATCCACAATATTCACTCATCAAATCTCAATCCTCAAACATCAGTCGTCAAGACTCAATCCTCAAACCTCAGTCCTCAATCTTCAATCCTCAGTCCTCAACGCTCAATCCTCAATCTTCAATCCTCAATCCTCAACCCTCAGTCCTCATCCTCAATCCTCAATCCTCAATCCTCAACCCTCAATCCTCAATCCTCATTCCTCAAACCTCAATCCTCGATTCTCAATCCTCAGTCCTCATCCTCAACCCTCAACCCTCAATCCTCAATCTTCAATCATCAATACTCAATCGTCAATCCTCAATCCTCAATCCTCAATACTCAATCCTCAATATTCAATACTCAAACCTCAATCCTCAAACCTCAATACTCAATCCTCAATATTCAATACTCAGACCTCAATCCTCAATCCTCAATCCTCAATCCAAAATCCTCATTTCTCAAACCTCAATCCTGAACCCTCAATCTTCAATCCTCAATCCTCAATCCTCAATGCTCAATTCTCAATCCTCAATCCTCAGTCCTCAATCCTCAATCCTCAATCCTCAAACATCAATCCTCAAACCTCAGTCCTCAACTGTCAGTCCTCGTCCTCAATCCTGAACCCTCAATCCTCAATACTCAATCCTCAATCTTCAATCCTCAATACTCAATCTTCAATCCTCAATCCTCAATCCTCAATCCTCAATCCTCAATCCTCAATCCTCAATACTCAATCTTCAATCCTCAATCCTCAATCCTCAATAATCAATCTCCAATCCTACAACCTCAAACCTCAATCCTCAGTCTTCGATCCTCAATCCTCAATCCTCAATCCTCAATCCTCAATCCTCAATCTTCAATCCTCAATACACAATCTTCAATCCTCAATCCTCAATCCTCAATCCTCAATCCTCAATCCTCATTGCTCAATCCTCAATACCCAATCCTCAATCTTCAATCCTCAATTTTCAGTCCTCAATCCTCAATCCTCAATCCTCAATCCTCAATCCCCAATCCTCAATCCTCAATCGTCAATCTCCAATCCTGAATACTCAATCTTCAATCCTCAACCCTCAATCCTCAATCCCCATTCTTCAATCCTCAATACCCAATCCTCAATCTTCTATCCTCAATCCTCAATCCTCAATTCTGAATCCTCAATCCTCAGTCCTCAGTCTTCAAACCTCAATCCTCAACCCTCAGACCTCATCCTCAATCCTCAATCCTCAATCCTCAATCCTCAATCTTCAATCCTCAATACTCAATCTTCAATCCTCAATCCTCAACCCTCAGTCCTCAAACCTCAATTCTGAATCCTCAATCCTGAACCCTCAGACATCAAACATCAATACTCAACCCTCAGACCTCGTCCTCAATCCACAACACTTAATCCCCAATCCTCAATCTTCAGTCGTCAATATTCAATCTTCAATCCTCAAACCTCAATCCTCAATCCTCAATCCTCAATCCTTAATCTTCAATCCTCAATCCCCAATCCTCAATCTTCAATCCCCAGTCCTCAATCCTCAATCCTCACCACTCAACCCTCAATCCACAATCCTCAATCTTCATTACTCAATCTTCAATCCTCAATCCTCAATCCTCAATAATCAATCTCCAATCCTACAACCTCAATCCTTAATCTTCAATCCTCAATCCCCAATCCTCAATCTTCAATCCCCAGTCCTCAATCCTCAATCCTCATTCCTCAACCCTCAATCCACAGTCCTCAAGCTTCATTACTCAATCTTCAATCCTCAATCCTCAATCCTCAACAATCAATCTCCAATCCTACAACCTCAAACCTCAATCCTCAATCTTCAATCATCAATACTCAATCTTCAATCCTCAATCCTCAATACTCAATCCTCAATATACAATACTCAAACCTCAATCCTCAATCCTCAATCCTCAACCCAAAATCCTCAATCCTCAAGCCTCAGTCCTCAATCCTCAGTCCTTCAACCTCAATCCTCAACCCTCAGTCCTCGCACTCAATCCTCATCCCTCAATCCTCAATCCTCAATCTTCAGTACTCAATCCTCAATCCACAATACTCAATCCTCAATCCTCAATCGTCAATCCTCAATACTCAATCCACAATCCTCAATCCTCAATCCTCAATCCTCAATCCTCAATCCTCAATCCTCAATCCTCAATCCTCAATCCTCAATCCTCAATCCTCAATCCTCAATCTTAAATCCTCAATACCCAATCCTCAATATTCAATCCTCAATCCTCAATCCTCAATCCTCAATCCTCAATCCTCAATCCTCAATCCTTAATCTTCAATCCTCAATCCCCAATCCTCAGCCTTCAATCCTCAATCCTCAATCCTCAATCCTCAATCCTCAATCCTTAATCTTCAATCCTCAATCCCAAATCCTCAATCTTCAATCCCCAGTCCTCAATCCTCAATCCACAATCCTCAACCCTCAATCCACAATCCTCAATCTTCAATACTCAATCTTCAATCCTCAATCCTCAATCCTCAATAATCAATCTCCAATCCTACAACCTCAAACCTCAATCCTCAATCATCAATCCTCAATCCTCAATCCTCAATCTTCAACACACAACCCTCAACCATCAATCGTCAATACTCAACCATCAATACTCATTCCTCAATACTCAATAGAATATCCTGAACTCTCAGGACACAATACTCAATCCACAATATTCACTCATCAAATCTCAATCCTCAAACATCAGTCGTCAAGACTCAATCCTCAAACCTCAGTCCTCAATCTTCAATCCTCAGTCCTCAACGCTCAATCCTCAATCTTCAATCCTCAATCCTCAACCCTCAGTCCTCAATAATCAATCTCCAATCCTACAACCTCAAACCTCAATCCTCAGTCTTCGATCCTCAATCCTCAATCCTCAATCCTCAATCCTCAATCCTCAATCCTCAATCCTCAATCCTCAATCCTCAATCTTCAATCCTCAATACCCAATCCTCAATATTCAATCCTCAATACACAATCTTCATTCCTCAATCCTCAATCCTCAATCCTCAATCCTCAATCTTCAATCCTCAATACCCAATTATCAATCTTTAATCCTCAATCCTCAATCCTCAATACTCAATCCACAATCCTCAATCCTCAATCCTCAATCCTCAGTCCTCAATCCTCAATCCTCAATCCTCAATCCTCAATCCTCAATCCTCAATCCTCAATCCTCAATCTTCAATCCTCAATACCCAATACTCAATATTCAATCCTCAATCCTCAATCCTCAATCCTCAATCCTCAATCCTCAATCCTCAATCCTTAATCTTCAATCCTCAATCCCCAATCCTCAACCTTCAATCCTCAATCCTCAATCCTCAATCCTCAATCCTCAATCCTTAATCTTCAATCCTCAATCCCCAATCCTCAATCTTCAATCCCCAGTCCTCAATCATCAATCCTCAATCCTCAACCCTCAATCCACAATCCTCAATCCTCAATACTCAATCTTCAATCCTCAATCCTCAATCCTCAATAATCAATCTCCAATCCTACAACCTCAAACCTCAATCCTCAGTCTTCGATCCTCAATCCTCAATCCTCAATCCTCAATCCTCAATCCTCAATCTTCAATCCTCAATACACAATCTTCAATCCTCAATCCTCAATCCTCAATCCTCAATCCTCAATCCTCATTGCTCAATCCTCAATACCCAATCCTCAATCTTCAATCCTCAATTTTCAGTCCTCAATCCTCAATCCTCAATCCTCAATCCTCAATCCCCAATCCTCAATCCTCAATCGTCAATCTCCAATCCTGAATACTCAATCTTCAATCCTCAACCCTCAATCCTCAATCCCCATTCTTCAATCCTCAATACCCAATCCTCAATCTTCTATCCTCAATCCTCAATCCTCAATTCTGAATCCTCAATCCTCAGTCCTCAGTCTTCAAACCTCAATCCTCAACCCTCAGACCTCATCCTCAATCCTCAATCCTCAATCCTCAATCCTCAATCTTCAATCCTCAATACTCAATCTTCAATCCTCAATCCTCAACCCTCAGTCCTCAAACCTCAATTCTGAATCCTCAATCCTGAACCCTCAGACATCAAACATCAATACTCAACCCTCAGACCTCGTCCTCAATCCACAACACTTAATCCCCAATCCTCAATCTTCAGTCGTCAATATTCAATCTTCAATCCTCAAACCTCAATCCTCAATCCTCAATCCTCAATCCTTAATCTTCAATCCTCAATCCTCAATACTCAATCCTCAATATACAATACTCAAACCTCAATCCTCAATCCTCAATCCTCAACCCAAAATCCTCAATCCTCAAGCCTCAGTCCTCAATCCTCAGTCCTTCAACCTCAATCCTCAACCCTCAGTCCTCGCACTCAATCCTCATCCCTCAATCCTCAATCCTCAATCTTCAGTACTCAATCCTCAATCCACAATACTCAATCCTCAATCCTCAATCGTCAATCCTCAATACTCAATCCACAATCCTCAATCCTCAATCCTCAATCCTCAATCCTCAATCCTCAATCCTCAATCCTCAATCCTCAATCCTCAATCCTCAATCCTCAATCCTCAATCTTAAATCCTCAATACCCAATCCTCAATATTCAATCCTCAATCCTCAATCCTCAATCCTCAATCCTCAATCCTCAATCCTCAATCCTTAATCTTCAATCCTCAATCCCCAATCCTCAGCCTTCAATCCTCAATCCTCAATCCTCAATCCTCAATCCTCAATCCTTAATCTTCAATCCTCAATCCCAAATCCTCAATCTTCAATCCCCAGTCCTCAATCCTCAATCCTCAATCCTCAACCCTCAATCCACAATCCTCAATCTTCAATACTCAATCTTCAATCCTCAATCCTCAATCCTCAATAATCAATCTCCAATCCTACAACCTCAAACCTCAATCCTCAATCATCAATCCTCAATCCTCAATCCTCAATCTTCAACACACAACCCTCAACCATCAATCGTCAATACTCAACCATCAATACTCATTCCTCAATACTCAATAGAATATCCTGAACTCTCAGGACACAATACTCAATCCACAATATTCACTCATCAAATCTCAATCCTCAAACATCAGTCGTCAAGACTCAATCCTCAAACCTCAGTCCTCAATCCTCAATCCTCAATCCTCAATCCTCAATCCTCAACCCTCAATCCTCAATCCTCATTCCTCAAACCTCAATCCTCGATTCTCAATCCTCAGTCCTCATCCTCAACCCTCAACCCTCAATCCTCAATCTTCAATCATCAATACTCAATCGTCAATCCTCAATCCTCAATCCTCAATACTCAATCCTCAATATTCAATACTCAAACCTCAATCCTCAAACCTCAATACTCAATCCTCAATATTCAATACTCAGACCTCAATCCTCAATCCTCAATCCTCAATCCAAAATCCTCATTTCTCAAACCTCAATCCTGAACCCTCAATCTTCAATCCTCAATCCTCAACCCTCAATCGTCAATCCTCAATCCTCAATCCTCAACCCTCAATGATCAATCCTCATTCTTCAATCTTCAATATTCAATCTTCAATCCTCAATCCTCAATCCTCAATCCTCATTCTTCAATCCTCAATCCTCTATCCTCAATCCTCAATTCTCAATCCTCAATCCGCAATCCTCATTCTTCAATCCTCAACCCTCAGCCCTCATCCTCAATCCTCAATCTTCAATCCTCAATCCTCAATCCTCAATGCTCAATTCTCAATCCTCAATCCTCAGTCCTCAATCCTCAATCCTCAATCCTCAAACCTCAATCCTCAACCGTCAGTCCTCGTCCTCAATCCTCAACCATCAATGCTCAACCCTCAATCTTCAACCATCAATATTCAATCTTCAATCCTCAATCCTCAATCCTCAATCCTCAATCCTCAATCCTCATTGTTCAATCCTCAATACCCAATCCTCAATCTTCAATCCTCAATTTTCAATCCTCAATCCTCAATCCTCAATCCTCAATCCTCAATCCCCAATCCTCAATCCTCAATCGTCAATCTCCAATCCTGAATACTCAATCTTCAATCCTCAACCCTCAATCCTCAATCCCCATTCTTCAATCCTCAACACCCAATCCTCAATCTTCAATCCCCAGTCCTCAATCCTCAATCCTCACCCCTCAACCCTCAATCCACAATCCTCAATCTTCATTACTCAATCTTCTATCCTCAATCCTCAATCCTCAATAATCAATCTCCAATCCTACAACCTCAATCCTTAATCTTCAATCCTCAATCCCCAATCCTCAATCTTCAATCCCCAGTCCTCAATCCTCTATCCTCAATCCTCAATTCTCAATCCTCAATCCGCAATCCTCATTCTTCAATCCTCAACCCTCAGCCCTCATCCTCAATCCTCAATCTTCAATCCTCAATCCTCAATCCTCAATGCTCAATTCTCAATCCTCAATCCTCAGTCCTCAATCCTCAATCCTCAATCCTCAAACCTCAATCCTCAACCGTCAGTCCTCGTCCTCAATCCTCAACCATCAATGCTCAACCCTCAATCTTCAACCATCAATATTCAATCTTCAATCCTCAATCCTCAATCCTCAATCCTCAATCCTCAATCCTCATTGTTCAATCCTCAATACCCAATCCTCAATCTTCAATCCTCAATTTTCAATCCTCAATCCTCAATCCTCAATCCTCAATCCTCAATCCCCAATCCTCAATCCTCAATCGTCAATCTCCAATCCTGAATACTCAATCTTCAATCCTCAACCCTCAATCCTCAATCCCCATTCTTCAATCCTCAACACCCAATCCTCAATCTTCAATCCCCAGTCCTCAATCCTCAATCCTCACCCCTCAACCCTCAATCCACAATCCTCAATCTTCATTACTCAATCTTCTATCCTCAATCCTCAATCCTCAATAATCAATCTCCAATCCTACAACCTCAATCCTTAATCTTCAATCCTCAATCCCCAATCCTCAATCTTCAATCCCCAGTCCTCAATCCTCAATCCTCATTCCTCAACCCTCAATCCACAGTCCTCAAGCTTCATTACTCAATCTTCAATCCTCAATCCTCAATCCTCAATAATCAATCTCCAATCCTACAACCTCAAACCTCAATCCTCAATCTTCAATCATCAATACTCAATCTTCAATCCTCAATCTTCAATCCTCAATACTCAATCTTCAATCCCCAATCCTCAATCCTCAACCCTCAATCCGCAATCCTCATTCTTCGATCCTCAGTCCTCAGTCCTCAAACCACTATCCTCAACCCTCAGCCCTCATCCTCAATTCTCAATTCTCAATCCTCAATCCTCAATCCTCAATCCTCAATCTTCAATCCTCAATAATCAATCTCCAATCCTAGATCCTCAATCCCCAATGCTCAATCATTAATCCTCAACTTTCAATCCTCAATCCCCAGTCCTCAATCTTCAATCCTCAATGCTCAATCCTCAGTCCTCAATCCTCAATCCTCAATCCTCAATCCTCATTGTTCAATCCTCAATACCCAATCCTCAATCTTCAATCCTCAATCTTCAATCCTCAATCCTCAATCCTCAATCCTCAATCCTCAATCCCCAATCCTCAATCCTCAATCGTCAATCTCCAATCCTCAATACTCAATCTTCAATCCTCAACCCTCAATCCTCAATCCGCATTCTTAAACCCTCAATACCCAATCCTCAATCTTCAATCCTCAATCCTCAGTCCTCAATTCTCAATCCTCAATCCTCAGTCCTCAGTTCTCAAACCTCAATCCTCAACCCTCAGCCCTCATCCTCAATCCTCAATCCTCAATCCTCAATCCTCAATACTCGATCCTCAATCCTCAATCCTCAGTCTTCAATACTCAACCCCCAATCCTCAAAGCTCAATCCTCAACCGTCAGTCCTCGTCCTCCATCCTCAACCCTCAATCCTCAATCCTCAATCTTCAATCATCAATACTCAATCTTCAATCCTCAGTCCTGAATCCTCAATCCTCAATCCTCAATCCTCATTCCTCAAACCTCAATCCTCAACCCTCAGTGCTCATCCTCAATTCTGAATTCTCAATCCTCAATCCTCAATCCTCAATCCTCAATCTTCAATCCTCAATCCCCAGTCCTCAATATTCAATCCTCAATGCTCAATCCTCAATGCTCAATCCTCAGTCCTCAAACCTCAATCCTCAATCCTCAGCACTCAATCCTCAATCCTCAATCCTCAAACCTCAATCCTCAACCGTCAGTCCTCGTCCTCAATCCTCAACCATCAATCCTCAACCCTCAATCTTCAACCATCAATATTCAATCTTCAATCCTCAATCCTCAATCCTCAATCCTCAATCCTCAATCCTCATTGCTCAATCCTCAATACCCAATCCTCAATCTTCAATCCTCAATCTTCCATTCTCAATCCTCAATCCTCAGTCCTCAATCCTCAATCCTCAATCCTCAAACCTCAGTCCTCAACTGTCAGTCCTCGTCCTCAATCCTGAACCCTCAATCCTCAATACTCAATCCTCAATCTTCAATCCTCAATACTCAATCTTCAATCCTCAATCCTCAATCCTCAATCCTCAATCCTCAATCCTCAATCCTCAGTCATAAATCCTCAACCTTCAATACTCAATCGTCAATCCTCAGTCCTCAATCCTCAATCCGCAACCCTCGTTCCTCAATCCTCAATCTTCAAACATCAATATTCAATCTTCAATCCTCAATCCTCAATCCTCAATCCTCAATCCTCAATCCTCATTGTTCAATCCTCAATACCCAATCCTCAATCTTCAATCCTCAATTTTCAATCCTCAACCCTCAATCCTCAATCCTCAATCCTCAATCCCCAATCCTCAATCCTCAATCGTCAATCTCCAATCCTGAATACTCAATCTTCAATCCTCAACCCTCAATCCTCAATCCCCATTCTTCAATCCTCAATACACAATCCTCAATCTTCAATCCCCAGTCCTCAATCCTCAATCCTCACCCCTCAACCCTCAATCCACAATCCTCAATCTTCATTACTCAATCTTCAATCCTCAATCCTCAATCCTCAATAATCAATCTCCAATCCTACAACCTCAATCCTTAATCTTCAATCCTCAATCCCCAATCCTCAATGTTCAATCCCCAGTCCTCAATCCTCAATCCTCATTCCTCAACCCTCAATCCACAGTCCTCAAGCTTCATTACTCAATCTTCAATCCTCAATCCTCAATCCTCAATAATCAATCTCCAATCCTACAACCTCAAACCTCAATCCTCAATCTTCAATCATCAATACTCAATCTTCAATCCTCAATCCTCAATACTCAATCCTCAATATACAATACTCAAACCTCAATCCTCAATCCTCAATCCTCAACCCAAAATCCTCAATCCTCAAGCCTCAGTCCTCAATCCTCAGTCCTTAAACCTGAATCCTCAACCCTCAGTCCTCGCACTCAATCCTCATCCCTCAATCCTCAATCCTCAATCTTCAGTACTCAATCCTCAATCCACAATCCTCAATCCTCAATCCTCGATCGTCAATCCTCAATACTCAATCCACAATCCTCAATCCTCAATCCTCAATCCTCAATCCTCAATCCTCAATCCTCAATCCTCAATCCTCAATCCTCAATCCTCAATCCTCAATCCTCAATCTTAAATCCTCAATACCCAATCCTCAATATTCAATCCTCAATCCTCAATCCTCAATCCTCAATCCTCAATCCTCAATCCTCAATCCTTAATCTTCAATCCTCAATCCCCAATCCTCAGCCTTCAATCCTCAATCCTCAATCCTCAATCCTCAATCCTCAATCCTTAATCTTCAATCCTCAATCCCAAATCCTCAATCTTCAATCCCCAGTCCTCAATCCTCAATCCTCAATCCTCAACCCTCAATCCACAATCCTCAATCTTCAATACTCAATCTTCAATCCTCAATCCTCAATCCTCAATAATCAATCTCCAATCCTACAACCTCAAACCTCAATCCTCAATCATCAATCCTCAATCCTCAATCCTCAATCTTCAACACACAACCCTCAACCATCAATCGTCAATACTCAACCATCAATACTCATTCATCAATACTCAATAGAATATCCTGAACTCTCAGGACACAATACTCAATCCACAATATTCACTCATCAAATCTCAATCCTCAAACATCAGTCGTCAAGACTCAATCCTCAAACCTCAGTCCTCAATCTTCAATCCTCAGTCCTCAACGCTCAATCCTCAATCTTCAATCCTCAATCCTCAACCCTCAGTCCTCATCCTCAATCCTCAATCCTCAATCCTCAACCCTCAATCCTCAATCCTCATTCCTCAAACCTCAATCCTCGATTCTCAATCCTCAGTCCTCATCCTCAACCCTCAACCCTCAATCCTCAATCTTCAATCATCAATACTCAATCGTCAATCCTCAATCCTCAATCCTCAATACTCAATCCTCAATATTCAATACTCAAACCTCAATCCTCAAACCTCAATACTCAATCCTCAATATTCAATACTCAGACCTCAATCCTCAATCCTCAATCCTCAATCCAAAATCCTCATTTCTCAAACCTCAATCCTGAACCCTCAATCTTCAATCCTCAATCCTCAACCCTCAATCGTCAATCCTCAATCCTCAATCCTCAACCCTCAATGATCAATCCTCATTCTTCAATCTTCAATATTCAATCTTCAATCCTCAATCCTCAATCCTCAATCCTCATTCTTCAATCCTCAATCCTCTATCCTCAATCCTCAATTCTCAATCCTCAATCCGCAATCCTCATTCTTCAATCCTCAACCCTCAGCCCTCATCCTCAATCCTCAATCTTCAATCCTCAATCCTCAATCCTCAATGCTCAATTCTCAATCCTCAATCCTCAGTCCTCAATCCTCAATCCTCAATCCTCAAACCTCAATCCTCAACCGTCAGTCCTCGTCCTCAATCCTCAACCATCAATCCTCAACCCTCAATCTTCAACCATCAATATTCAATCTTCAATCCTCAATCCTCAATCCTCAATCCTCAATCCTCAATCCTCATTGTTCAATCCTCAATACCCAATCCTCAATCTTCAATCCTCAATTTTCAATCCTCAATCCTCAATCCTCAATCCTCAATCCTCAATCCCCAATCCTCAATCCTCAATCGTCAATCTCCAATCCTGAATACTCAATCTTCAATCCTCAACCCTCAATCCTCAATCCCCATTCTTCAATCCTCAATACCCAATCCTCAATCTTCAATCCCCAATCCTCAATCCTCAATCCTCACCCCTCAACCCTCAATCCACAATCCTCAATCTTCATTACTCAATCTTCAATCCTCAATCCTCAATCCTCAATAATCAATCTCCAATCCTACAACCTCAATCCTTAATCTTCAATCCTCAATCCCCAATCCTCAATCTTCAATCCCCAGTCCTCAATCCTCAATCCTCATTCCTCAACCCTCAATCCACAGTCCTCAAGCTTCATTACTCAATCTTCAATCCACAACCCTCAATCCTCAATCCTCAATCTTCAATCATCAATATTCAATCTTCAATCCTCAATCCTCACTCCTCAATGTTCAATCCTCAATACCCAATCTACAATCTTCAATCCTCAATCCTCAATCCTCAATCCTCAATTCTCAATCCTGAATCCTCAACCCTGAATCTTTAATCTTCAGCCCTCAGTCCTCAACAATCAGTTGTCAATCCTCAATCCTCAATAGAATATCCTCAATTCACAGTTTTTAATACTCAATACTTAATCTTCAGTCATCAAATCTCTATCCACAAACATCAATTCTCATAACACAATCCTCAACACTCCGTCCCCAATCCTCAATCCTCAATCCTCAATCCTCAATCCTCAACATTCAATCCTCAATAATCAATCTTCAATCCTCAATCCTCAATCCTCAATCCTCAATCCTCGATCCTCAACCTTCAATCCTCAATCCTCAGTCCTCAATACTCAAACCTCAATCCTCAACCCTCAGCCCTCATCCTGCATCCTCAATCCTCAATCCTTAATCCTCAATCTTCAGTCCCCAATACTCAATCTTCAATCCTCAATCTTCATTCCTCAATCCTCAATCCTCAATCCTCAGTCATCAATACTCAATCTTCAATACTCGATCCTCAATCCTCAATCCTCAATCCTCAATCCTCAATCCTCAATCCTCAATCCTCATTCCTCAATCCTCAATCCTCAATCCTCAGACCTCAAACATCAATACTCAAGCCTCAGTCACCGTCCTCAATACACAACACTCAATCCTCAATACTCAACCTTCAATCATCAATACTCAATCTTGAACCCTCAACCCTCGATCCTCAATCCTCATTCTTCAATCCTCAATACCCAATCCTCAATCTTCAATCCTCAATACTCAACCTTCAATCCTCAATCCTCAATCCTCAATCCTCAATCCTCACTCCTCAATCCTCTATCTTCAATCCTCAATACTCAATCTTCAATCCTCAATCCTCAATCCTCAATCCTCAATCCTCATTCTTCAATCCTCAATACCCAATCCTCAATCTTCAATCCTCAGTCCTCAATCCTCAATCCTCAATTCTCAATCCTCAATCCTCAATCCTCAGACCTCAAACATCAATACTCTACCCTCAGTCCTCGTCCTCAATCCACAACCCTCAATCGTCAATCCTCAATCTTCAATCATCAATATTCAATCTTCAATCCTCAATCCTCACTCCTCAATCATCAATCCTCAATACTCAATCTTCAATCCTCAATACTCAATCATCAATCCTCAATCCTCATTCTTCAATCCTCAATACCCAATCCTCAATCTTCAATCCTCAATCCTCAATCCTCAATCCTCAATTCTCAATCCTCAATCCTCAATCCTCAGACCTAAAACATCAATACTCTACCCTCAGTCCTCGTCCTCAATCCACAACCCTCAATCCTCAATCCTCAATCCTCAATCCTCAATTCTCAATCCTCAATCCTCAATCCTCAATCCTCAATCCTCAGTCCTCAAACCTCAATCCTGAATCCTCAATCCTGCATCCTCAATCTTCAGACCTCAGTCCTCAACAATCAGTTGTCAATTCTCAATCCTCAATAGAATATCATCAATTCACAGTTTTCAATTCTCAATACTCAATATGCAATCTTCAAATCTCTATCTACAAACATCAATTCTCATCATTCAACCCTCAGCACTCGGTCCCCAATCCTCAATCTTCAATCCTCAATCCTCAATCCTCAATCCTCTATCCTCAATCTTCAATCCTCAATACTCGAACTTAAATCCTCAATCCTCAATACTCAATCCTCAAATCTCAATCCTCAATCGTCAATCTTCAATCCTCAATACTCAATCTTCAATCCTCAACCCTCAATCCTCAATCCTCAATCCTCAATCCACATTCTTCAATCCTCAGTACCCAATCCTCAACCTTCAATCCTCAATCCTCAATCCTCAATCCTCAATCCTCATCATTCAATCCTCAATACTCAATCTTCAATACTCAATCCTCAATCGTCCATCCACAATTCTCAATCCTCAACCTTCAATCCTCAATACTCAATCTTCAATCCTCAATCCTAAATCCTCAATCCTCAATCCTCAATCCTCAGTCCTCAAACATCAATACTCAACCCTCAGTCCTCGTCCTCAATCCACAACACTCAATCCTCAATCCTCAACCTTCAATCATCAATACTCAATCTTAAATACTCAATCCTCAATCCTCAATCCTCAATCCTCAATCCTCAATCCTCAGTCTTCAATCATCAATACTCAATCTTCAATCCTCAATCCTCAATCCTCAGTCCTCAATCCTCAACCCTCAGTCATCAATTCTCAATCTTCAATCCTCAATCCTCAATCCTCGATCCTCAATCCTCATTCTTCAATCCTCAATACCCAATCCTCAATCTTCAATCCTCAATACTCAACCTTCAATCCTCAATCCTCAATCCTCAATCCTCAATCCTCACTCCTCAATCCTCTATCTTCAATCCTCAATACTCAATCTTCAATCCTCAATCCTCAATCCTCAATCCTCAATCCTCAATCCTCAGACCTCAAACATCAATACTCAACCCTCAGTCCTCGTCCTCAATCCACAACACTCAATCCTCAATCCTCAACCTTCAATCATCAATACTCAATCTTAAATACTCAATCCTCAATACTCAACCCTCAATTCTCAATCCTCAATCGTCAATCTTCAATCCTCAATACTCAATCGTCAATCCTCAATCCTCAATCCTCAATCATCAATCCTCAATCCACATTCTTCAATCCTCAGTACCCAATCCTCAATCTTCAATCCTCAATCATCAATCCTCAATCCTCAATTCTCAATCCTCAATCCTCAGTCCTCAGTCCTCAAACCTCAATCCTCAACCCTCAGCCCTCATCCTCAAACCTCAATCCTCAATCCTCAATACTCAATCCTCAATCCTGAATCTTCAATCCTCAATACTCAATCTTCAATCCTCAATCCTCAGTCCTCAAACCCCAATTCTGAATCCTCAATACTGAATCCTCAATCTTCAGCCCTCAGTCCTGAACAATCAGTTGTCAATCCTCAATCCTCAATAGAATATCATCAATTCACAGTTTTCTATACTCAATACCCAATCTGCAATCTTCAAATCTCTATCCACAAACATCAACTCTCATCACTAAACCCTCAACACTCCGTCTCCAATCCTCAATCTTCAATCCTCAATCCTCAATCCTCAATCCTCAATCCTCAACATTCAACCCTCAACACTCAGTCCTCAATGTTCAATCCTCAATCCTTAATTCTCAATCTTCAATCCTCGATACTGAACCTTCCATCCTCAATACTCAACCTTCAATCCTCAATCCTCAATCCTCAATCCTCAATCCTCAATCATCAATCCTCAATCTTCAATACTCAACCATCAATCCTCAATTCTCAATCCTCAATCCTCAATCCTCAGTCCTCAATCTTCAATCCTCAATACTCAATCTTTAATCCTCAATCCTCAATCCTCAATCCTCAATCCTCAAACCTCAATCCTCAATCCTCTATCTTCAATCCTCAATACCCAATCTTCAATCCTCAATCCTCAATCCTCATCATTCAATCCTCAATACTCAATCTTCAATCCTCAATCCTCAATCCTCAATCCTAACTCCTCAATCCTCTATCTTCAATCCTCAATACTCAATCTTCAATCCTCAATCCTCAATCCTCAATCCTCAATCCTCAATCCTCAGACCTCAAACATCAATACTCAACCCTCAGTCCTCGTCCTCAATCCACAACACTCAACCCTCAATCCTCAACCTTCAATCATCAATACTCAGTGTTCAATCCTCAATCCTCAATCCTCAATCCTCAGTCCTCAATCCTCAACCCTCAGTCATCAATTCTCAATCTTCAATCCTCAATACTCAATCCTCGATCCTCAATCCTCATACTTCAATCCTCAATACCCAATCCTCAATCTTCAATCCTCAATCCTCAATCCTCAATTCTCAATCCTCAATCCTCAGTCCTCAGTTCTCAAACCCCAATCCTCAACCCTCAGCCCTCATACTCAATCCTCAATCCTCAATCCTCAATCCTCAATCCTCAATCCTCAACCCTCAATCTTCAAACCTCAATCCTCAACCCTCACACCTCATCCTCAATCCTCAATACTCAATCTTCAATCCTCAATCCTCAATCCTCAATCCTCAATCCTCAGACATCAAACATCAATATTCAACACTAGGACCTGGACCTCAATCCACAACCCTCAATCCTCAATCCTCAATCTTCAATCATCAATACTCAATCTTCTATCCTCAATCCTCAACACCCAATCCTCAATCCTCAATCCTCAATCTTTAATCCTCAATCCTCAATCTTCAGACCTCAATACTCAATCTTCAATCCTCAATCCTCAATCCTCAATCCTCAATCCTCATTCTTCATTCCTCAATACCCAATCCTCAATCTTCAATTCTCAGCCTTCAATCCTAAATCCTCAAACCTCAATCCTCAATCCTCAACATTCAACCCTTTAATACTCAACCTTCAATCCTCAATCCTCAATCCTCAATCCTCAATCCTCAACCTTCAATCCTCAATACTCAGTCTTCAATCCTCAATCCTCAATCCTCAATCATCAATCCTCAATACTCATTCGTCAATCCTCAATACACAATTCTCAATCTTCAATCCTCAATCCTCAATCCTCAATTCTTAATCCTCAGTTCTCAGTCCTCAGTCCTCAAACCTTAATCCTCAACACTCAGCCCTCATACTCAATCCTCAATCCTCAATCCTCAATCCTCAATCCTCAATCCTCAATCTTCAATCCTCAATCCTCAATCTTCAATCCTCAATCCTCAATCCTCAATCCTCAATCGTCAATCCTCAATCCCCAATACTCAATTTTCAATCCTCAATCCTCAATTCTCAATCCTCAATCCTCAATCTTCAATCCTCAATACTCAATCTTCAATCCTCAATCCTCAATCCTCAATCCTCAATCCTCAATCCTCTATCTTCAATCCTCAATACTCAATCTTCAATCCTCAATCCTCAATCCTCAATCCTCAATCCTCATTCTTCAATCCTCAATACCCAATCCTCAATCTTCAATCCTCAATCCTCAATCCTCAATTCTCAATCCTCAATCCTCAATCCTCAGACCTCAAACATCAATACTCAACCCTCAGTCCTCGTCCTCAATCCACAACCCTCAATCCTCAATCCTCAATCTTCAATCATCAATATTCAATCTTCAATCCTCAATCCTCACTCCTCAATGTTCAATCCTCAATACCCAATCTACAATCTTCAATCCTCAATCCTCAATCCTCAATCCTCAATTCTCAATCCTGAATCCTCAACCCTGAATCTTTAATCTTCAGCCCTCAGTCCTCAACAATCAGTTGTCAATCCTCAATCCTCAATAGAATATCCTCAATTCACAGTTTTTAATACTCAATACTTAATCTTCAGTCATCAAATCTCTATCCACAAACATCAATTCTCATAACACAATCCTCAACACTCCGTCCCCAATCCTCAATCCTCAATCCTCAATCCTCAATCCTCAACATTCAATCCTCAATAATCAATCTTCAATCCTCAATACTCAATCTTCAATCCTCAACCCTCAATCCTCAATCCTCAATCCTCAATCCACATTCTTCAATCCTCAGTACCCAATCCTCAACCTTCAATCCTCAATCCTCAATCCTCAATCCTCAATCCTCATCATTCAATCCTCAATACTCAATCTTCAATACTCAATCCTCAATCGTCCATCCACAATTCTCAATCCTCAACCTTCAATCCTCAATACTCAATCTTCAATCCTCAATCCTAAATCCTCAATCCTCAATCCTCAATCCTCAGTCCTCAAACATCAATACTCAACCCTCAGTCCTCGTCCTCAATCCACAACACTCAATCCTCAATCCTCAACCTTCAATCATCAATACTCAATCTTAAATACTCAATCCTCAATCCTCAATCCTCAATCCTCAATCCTCAATCCTCAGTCTTCAATCATCAATACTCAATCTTCAATCCTCAATCCTCAATCCTCAGTCCTCAATCCTCAACCCTCAGTCATCAATTCTCAATCTTCAATCCTCAATCCTCAATCCTCGATCCTCAATCCTCATTCTTCAATCCTCAATACCCAATCCTCAATCTTCAATCCTCAATACTCAACCTTCAATCCTCAATCCTCAATCCTCAATCCTCAATCCTCACTCCTCAATCCTCTATCTTCAATCCTCAATACTCAATCTTCAATCCTCAATCCTCAATCCTCAATCCTCAATCCTCAGACCTCAAACATCAATACTCAACCCTCAGTCCTCGTCCTCAATCCACAACACTCAATCCTCAATCCTCAACCTTCAATCATCAATACTCAATCTTAAATACTCAATCCTCAATACTCAACCCTCAATTCTCAATCCTCAATCGTCAATCTTCAATCCTCAATACTCAATCGTCAATCCTCAATCCTCAATCCTCAATCATCAATCCTCAATCCACATTCTTCAATCCTCAGTACCCAATCCTCAATCTTCAATCCTCAATCATCAATCCTCAATCCTCAATTCTCAATCCTCAATCCTCAGTCCTCAGTCCTCAAACCTCAATCCTCAACCCTCAGCCCTCATCCTCAAACCTCAATCCTCAATCCTCAATCCTCAATCCTCAATCCTGAATCTTCAATCCTCAATACTCAATCTTCAATCCTCAATCCTCAGTCCTCAAACCCCAATTCTGAATCCTCAATACTGAATCCTCAATCTTCAGCCCTCAGTCCTGAACAATCAGTTGTCAATCCTCAATCCTCAATAGAATATCATCAATTCACAGTTTTCTATACTCAATACCCAATCTGCAATCTTCAAATCTCTATCCACAAACATCAACTCTCATCACTAAACCCTCAACACTCCGTCTCCAATCCTCAATCTTCAATCCTCAATCCTCAATCCTCAATCCTCAATCCTCAACATTCAACCCTCAACACTCAGTCCTCAATGTTCAATCCTCAATCCTTAATTCTCAATCTTCAATCCTCGATACTGAACCTTCCATCCTCAATACTCAATCTTCAATCCTCAATCCTCAATCCTCAATCCTCAATCCTCAATCCTCAATCATCAATCCTCAATCTTCAATACTCAACCATCAATCCTCAATTCTCAATCCTCAATCCTCAATCCTCAGTCCTCAATCTTCAATCCTCAATACTCAATCTTTAATCCTCAATCCTCAATCCTCAATCCTCAATCCTCAAACCTCAATCCTCAATCCTCTATCTTCAATCCTCAATACTCAATCTTCAATCCTCAATCCTCAATCCTCATCATTCAATCCTCAATACTCAATCTTCAATCCTCAATCCTCAATCCTCAATCCTAACTCCTCAATCCTCTATCTTCAATCCTCAATACTCAATCTTCAATCCTCAATCCTCAATCCTCAATCCTCAATCCTCAATCCTCAGACCTCAAACATCAATACTCAACCCTCAGTCCTCGTCCTCAATCCACAACACTCAACCCTCAATCCTCAACCTTCAATCATCAATACTCAGTGTTCAATCCTCAATCCTCAATCCTCAATCCTCAGTCCTCAATCCTCAACCCTCAGTCATCAATTCTCAATCTTCAATCCTCAATACTCAATCCTCGATCCTCAATCCTCATACTTCAATCCTCAATACCCAATCCTCAATCTTCAATCCTCAATCCTCAATCCTCAATTCTCAATCCTCAATCCTCAGTCCTCAGTTCTCAAACCCCAATCCTCAACCCTCAGCCCTCATACTCAATCCTCAATCCTCAATCCTCAATCCTCAATCCTCAATCCTCAACCCTCAATCTTCAAACCTCAATCCTCAACCCTCACACCTCATCCTCAATCCTCAATACTCAATCTTCAATCCTCAATCCTCAATCCTCAATCCTCAATCCTCAGACATCAAACATCAATATTCAACACTAGGACCTGGACCTCAATCCACAACCCTCAATCCTCAATCCTCAATCTTCAATCATCAATACTCAATCTTCTATCCTCAATCCTCAACACCCAATCCTCAATCCTCAATCCTCAATCTTTAATCCTCAATCCTCAATCTTCAGACCTCAATACTCAATCTTCAATCCTCAATCCTCAATCCTCAATCCTCAATCCTCATTCTTCATTCCTCAATACCCAATCCTCAATCTTCAATTCTCAGCCTTCAATCCTAAATCCTCAAACCTCAATCCTCAATCCTCAACATTCAATCCTTTAATACTCAACCTTCAATCCTCAATCCTCAATCCTCAATCCTCAATCCTCAACCTTCAATCCTCAATACTCAGTCTTCAATCCTCAATCCTCAATCCTCAATCATCAATCCTCAATACTCATTCGTCAATCCTCAATACACAATTCTCAATCTTCAATCCTCAATCCTCAATCCTCAATTCTTAAACCTCAGTTCTCAGTCCTCAGTCCTCAAACCTTAATCCTCAACACTCAGCCCTCATACTCAATCCTCAATCCTCAATCCTCAATCCTCAATCCTCAATCCTCAATCTTCAATCCTCAATCCTCAATCTTCAATCCTCAATCCTCAATCCTCAATCCTCAATCGTCAATCCTCAATCCCCAATACTCAATTTTCAATCCTCAATCCTCAATTCTCAATCCTCAATCCTCAATCTTCAATCCTCAATACTCAATCTTCAATCCTCAATCCTCAATCCTCAATCCTCAATCCTCAATCCTCTATCTTCAATCCTCAATACTCAATCTTCAATCCTCAATCCTCAATCCTCAATCCTCAATCCTCATTCTTCAATCCTCAATACCCAATCCTCAATCTTCAATCCTCAATCCTCAATCCTCAATTCTCAATCCTCAATCCTCAATCCTCAGACCTCAAACATCAATACTCAACCCTCAGTCCTCGTCCTCAATCCACAACCCTCAATCCTCAATCCTCAATCTTCAATCATCAATATTCAATCTTCAATCCTCAATCCTCACTCCTTAATGTTCAATCCTCAATACCCAATCTACAATCTTCAATCCTCAATCCTCAATCCTCAATCCTCAATTCTCAATCCTGAATCCTCAACCCTGAATCTTTAATCTTCAGCCCTCAGTCCTCAACAATCAGTTGTCAATCCTCAATCCTCAATAGAATATCCTCAATTCACAGTTTTTAATACTCAATACTTAATCTTCAGTCATCAAATCTCTATCCACAAACATCAATTCTCATAACACAATCCTCAACACTCCGTCCCCAATCCTCAATCCTCAATCCTCAATCCTCAATCCTCAACATTCAATCCTCAATAATCAATCTTCAATCCTCAATCCTCAATCCTCAATCCTCAATCCTCGATCCTCAACCTTCAATCCTCAATCCTCAGTCCTCAATACTCAAACCTCAATCCTCAACCCTCAGCCCTCATCCTGCATCCTCAATCCTCAATCCTTAATCTTCAATCTTCAGTCCCCAATACTCAATCTTCAATCCTCAATCTTCATTCCTCAATCCTCAATCCTCAATCCTCAGTCATCAATACTCAATCTTCAATACTCGATCCTCAATCCTCAATCCTCAATCCTCAATCCTCAATCCTCAATCCTCAATCCTCATTCCTCAATCCTCAATCCTCAATCCTCAGACCTCAAACATCAATACTCAAGCCTCAGTCACCGTCCTCAATACACAACACTCAATCCTCAATACTCAACCTTCAATCATCAATACTCAATCTTGAACCCTCAATCCTCAATCCTCAATCCTCAATCCTCAATCCTCAATCCTCAATCTTCAAACCTCAATCCTCAACCCTCACACCTCATCCTCAATCCTCAATACTCAATCTTCATTCCTCAATCCTCAATCCTCAATCCTCAATCCTCAGACATCAAACATCAATATTCAACACTAGGACCTGGACCTCAATCCACAACCCTCAATCCTCAATCCTCAATCTTCAATCATCAATACTCAATCTTCAATCCTCAATCCTCAACACTCAATCCTCAATCCTCAATCCTCAATCTTTAATCCTCAATCCTCAATCTTCAGACCTCAATACTCAATCTTCAATCCTCAATCCTCAATCCTCAATCCTCAATCCTCATTCTTCATTCCTCAATACCCAATCCTCAATCTTCAATTCTCAGCCTTCAATCCTAAATCCTCAAACCTCAATCCTCAATCCTCAACATTCAATCCTTTAATACTCAACCTTCAATCCTCAATCCCCAATCCTCAATCCTCAATCCTCAATCCTCAACCTTCAATCCTCAATACTCAGTCTTCAATCCTCAATCCTCAATCCTCAATCATCAATCCTCAATACTCATTCGTCAATCCTCAATACACAATTCTCAATCTTCAATCCTCAATCCTCAATCCTCAATTCTTAAACCTCAGTTCTCAGTCCTCAGTCCTCAAACCTTAATCCTCAACACTCAGCCCTCATACTCAATCCTCAATCCTCAATCCTCAATCCTCAATCCTCAATCCTCAATCTTCAATCCTCAATCCTCAATCTTCAATCCTCAATCCTCAATCCTCAATCCTCAATCCTCAGACCTCAAACATCAATACTCAACCCTCAGTCCTCGTCCTCAATCCACAACCCTCAATCCTCAATCCTCAATCTTCAATCATCAATATTCAATCTTCAATCCTCAATCCTCACTCCTCAATGTTCAATCCTCAATACCCAATCTACAATCTTCAATCCTCAATCCTCAATCCTCAATCCTCAATTCTCAATCCTGAATCCTCAACCCTGAATCCTTAATCTTCAGCCCTCAGTCCTCAACAATCAGTTGTCAATCCTCAATCCTCAATAGAATATCCTCAATTCACAGTTTTTAATACTCAATACTTAATCTTCAGTCATCAAATCTCTATCCACAAACATCAATTCTCATAACACAATCCTCAACACTCCGTCCCCAATCCTCAATCCTCAATCCTCAATCCTCAATCCTCAACATTCAATCCTCAATACTCAATCTTCAATCCTCAATCCTCAATCATCAATCCTCAATCCTCGATCCTCAACCTTCAATCCTCAATCCTCAGTCCTCAATACTCAAACCTCAATCCTCAACCATCAGCCCTCATCCTGCATCCTCAATCCTCAATCCTTAATCCTCAATCTTCAGTCCCCAATACTCAATCTTCAATCCTCAATCTTCATTCCTCAATCCTCAATCCTCAATCCTCAGACATCAATACTCAATCTTCAATACTCGATCCTCAATCCTCAATCCTCAATCCTCAATCCTCAATCCACAATCCCCAATCCTCATTCCTCAATCCTCAATCCTCAATCCTCAGACCTCAAACATCAATACTCAAGCCTCAGTCACCGTCCTCAATACACAACACTCAATCCTCAATACTCAACCTTCAATCATCAATACTCAAGCTTGAACCCTCAATCCTCAATCCTCAATCCTCAATCCTCAATCCTCAATCCTCAATCTTCAAACCTCAATCCTCAACCCTCACACCTCATCCTCAATCCTCAATACTCAATCTTCATTCCTCAATCCTCAATCCTCAATCCTCAATCCTCAGACATCAAACATCAATATTCAACACTAGGACCTGGACCTCAATCCACAACCCTCAATCCTCAATCCTCAATCTTCAATCATCAATACTCAATCTTCAATCCTCAATCCTCAACACTCAATCCTCAATCCTCAATCCTCAATCTTTAATCCTCAATCCTCAATCTTCAGACCTCAATACTCAATCTTCAATCCTCAATCCTCAATCCTCAATCCTCAATCCTCATTCTTCATTCCTCAATACCCAATCCTCAATCTTCAATTCTCAGCCTTCAATCCTAAATCCTCAAACCTCAATCCTCAATCCTCAACATTCAATCCTTTAATACTCAACCTTCAATCCTCAATCCCCAATCCTCAATCCTCAATCCTCAATCCTCAACCTTCAATCCTCAATACTCAGTCTTCAATCCTCAATCCTCAATCCTCAATCATCAATCCTCAATACTCATTCGTCAATCCTCAATACACAATTCTCAATCTTCAATCCTCAATCCTCAATCCTCAATTCTTAAACCTCAGTTCTCAGTCCTCAGTCCTCAAACCTTAATCCTCAACACTCAGCCCTCATACTCAATCCTCAATCCTCAATCCTCAATCCTCAATCCTCAATCCTCAATCTTCAATCCTCAATCCTCAATCTTCAATCCTCAATCCTCAATCCTCAATCCTCAATCCTCAGACCTCAAACATCAATACTCAACCCTCAGTCCTCGTCCTCAATCCACAACCCTCAATCCTCAATCCTCAATCTTCAATCATCAATATTCAATCTTCAATCCTCAATCCTCACTCCTCAATGTTCAATCCTCAATACCCAATCTACAATCTTCAATCCTCAATCCTCAATCCTCAATCCTCAATTCTCAATCCTGAATCCTCAACCCTGAATCCTTAATCTTCAGCCCTCAGTCCTCAACAATCAGTTGTCAATCCTCAATCCTCAATAGAATATCCTCAATTCACAGTTTTTAATACTCAATACTTAATCTTCAGTCATCAAATCTCTATCCACAAACATCAATTCTCATAACTCAATCCTCAACACTCCGTCCCCAATCCTCAATCCTCAATCCTCAATCCTCAATCCTCAACATTCAATCCTCAATACTCAATCTTCAATCCTCAATCCTCAATCCTCAATCCTCAATCCTCGATCCTCAACCTTCAATCCTCAATCCTCAGTCCTCAATACTCAAACCTCAATCCTCAACCATCAGCCCTCATCCTGCATCCTCAATCCTCAATCCTTAATCCTCAATCTTCAGTCCCCAATACTCAATCTTCAATCCTCAATCTTCATTCCTCAATCCTCAATCCTCAATCCTCAGTCATCAATACTCAATCTTCAATACTCGATCCTCAATCCTCAATCCTCAATCCTCAATCCTCAATCCACAATCCTCAATCCTCATTCCTCAATCCTCAATCCTCAATCCTCAGACCTCAAACATCAATACTCAAGCCTCAGTCACCGTCCTCAATACACAACACTCAATCCTCAATACTCAACCTTCAATCATCAATACTCAATCTTGAACCCTCAATCCTCAATCCTCAATCCTCAATCCTCAATCCTCAATCCTCAATCCTCAATCCTCAAACCTCAATCTTCAAACCTCAATCCTCAACCCTCACACCTCATCCTCAATCCTCAATACTCAATCTTCATTCCTCAATCCTCAATCCTCAATCCTCAATCCTCAGACATCAAACATCAATATTCAACACTAGGACCTGGACCTCAATCCACAACCCTCAATCCTCAATCCTCAATCTTCAATCATCAATACTCAATCTTCAATCCTCAATCCTCAATCCTCAATCCTCAATCGTCAATCCTCAATCCCCAATACTCAATTTTCAATCCTCAATCCTCAATTCTCAATCCTCAATCCTCAATCTTCAATCCTCAATACTCAATCTTCAATCCTCAATCCTCAATCCTCAATCCTCAATCCTCAATCCTCAATCCTCTATCTTCAATCCTCAATACTCAATCTTCAATCCTCAATCCTCAATCCTCAATCCTCAATCCTCATTCTTCAATCCTCAATAACCAATCCTCAATCTTCAATCCTCAATCCTCAATCCTCAATTCTCAATCCTCAATCCTCAATCCTCAGACCTCAAACATCAATACTCAACCCTCAGTCCTCGTCCTCAATCCACAACCCTCAATCCTCAATCCTCAATCTTCAATCATCAATATTCAATCTTCAATACTCAATCCTCACTCCTCAATGTTCAATCCTCAATACCCAATCTACAATCTTCAATCCTCAATCCTCAATCCTCAATCCTCAATTCTCAATCCTCAATGCTCAATTCTCAATCCTCAATCCTCAGTCCTCAATCCTCAATCCTCAAACCTCAAACCTCAATCCTCAACCGTCAGTCCTCGTCCTCAATCCTCAACCATCAATCCTCAACCCTCAATCTTCAACCATCAATATTCAATCTTCAATCCTCAATCCTCAATCCTCAATCCTCAATCCTCAATCCTCATTGCTCAATCCTCAATACCCAATCCTCAATCTTCAATCCTCAATTTTCAATCCTCAATCCTCAATCCTCAATCCTCAATACTCAGTCCCCAATACTCAATCTTCAATCCTCAATCCTCAATCCTCAATCCTCAATCCTCAATCCTCAATCTTCATTCCTCAATCCCCAATCCTCAATCCTCAATCCTCAATCCTCAATCCTCAATCCCCAATCCTCAATCCGCAGTCCTCAATACTCAACCCTCAATCCTCAGTCCTCTGTCCTCAACCGTCAGTCCTCGTCCTCAATCCTCAACCCTCAATCCTCAATCCTCAATCTTCAATCATCAATACTCAATCTTCAATCCCCAGTCCTGAATCCTCAATCCTCAATCCTCAATCTTCAGTCCTCAAACCTCAATTCTGAATCCTCAATCCTGAACCCTCAATACTCAATCCACAATCCTCAATCCTCAATCCTCAATCCTCAATCCTCAATCCTCAATCCTCAATCCTCAATCCTCAATCCTCAATCCTCAATCCTCAATCCTCAATCCTCAATCTTCAATCCTCAATACCCAATGCTCAATATTCAATCCTCAATCCTCAACACTCAACACTCAATCCTCAATCCTCAATCTTCAATACTCAATCCTCATTCCTCAATCCTCAATCCTCAGTCCTCAATCCTCAACCCTCAATCCTCAATCATCAATACTCAATCATCAATCGTCAATCCTTAATCTTCAATCCTCATTCACCAATCCTCAATCTTCAATCCTCAATACTCAATCCTCAATCCTCAATCCTCATTCCTCAATCCTCTATCCTCAATCCTTAATCTTCCATCCACAATCCCCAATCCTCAACCTTCAATCGTCAATCCTCAATCCTCAATCCTCAATCCTCAATCCTTAATCTTCAATCCTCAATCCCCAATCCTCAATCTTCAATCCCCAGTCCTCAATCCTCAATCCTCAATCCTCAACCCTCAATCCACAATCCTCAATCTTCAATACTCAATCTTCAATCCTCAATCCTCAATCCTCAATAATCAATCTCCAATCCTACAACCTCAAACCTCAATCCTCAGTCTTCGATCCTCAATCCTCAATCCTCAATCCTCAATCCTCAATCCTCAATCCTCAATCCTCAATCCTCAATCCTCAATCTTCAATCCTCAATACCCAATCCTCAATATTCAATCCTCAATACACAATCTTCATTCCTCAATCCTCAATCCTCAATCCTCAATCCTCAATCTTCAATCCTCAATACCCAATTATCAATCTTTAATCCTCAATCCTCAATCCTCAATACTCAATCCACAATCCTCAATCCTCAATCCTCAATCCTCAGTCCTCAATCCTCAATCCTCAATCCTCAATCCTCAATCCTCAATCCTCAATCCTCAATCCTCAATCTTCAATCCTCAATACCCAATACTCAATATTCAATCCTCAATCCTCAATCCTCAATCCTCAATCCTCAATCCTCAATCCTCAATCCTTAATCTTCAATCCTCAATCCCCAATCCTCAACCTTCAATCCTCAATCCTCAATCCTCAATCCTCAATCCTCAATCCTTAATCTTCAATCCTCAATCCCCAATCCTCAATCTTCAATCCCCAGTCCTCAATCATCAATCCTCAATCCTCAACCCTCAATCCACAATCCTCAATCCTCAATACTCAATCTGCAATCCTCAATCCTCAATCCTCAATAATCAATCTCCAATCCTACAACCTCAAACCTCAATCCTCAGTCTTCGATCCTCAATCCTCAATCCTCAATCCTCAATCCTCAATCCTCAATCTTCAATCCTCAATACACAATCTTCAATCCTCAATCCTCAATCCTCAATCCTCAATCCTCAATCCTCATTGCTCAATCCTCAATACCCAATCCTCAATCTTCAATCCTCAATTTTCAGTCCTCAATCCTCAATCCTCAATCCTCAATCCTCAATCCCCAATCCTCAATCCTCAATCGTCAATCTCCAATCCTGAATACTCAATCTTCAATCCTCAACCCTCAATCCTCAATCCCCATTCTTCAATCCTCAATACCCAATCCTCAATCTTCTATCCTCAATCCTCAATCCTCAATTCTGAATCCTCAATCCTCAGTCCTCAGTCTTCAAACCTCAATCCTCAACCCTCAGACCTCATCCTCAATCCTCAATCCTCAATCCTCAATCCTCAATCTTCAATCCTCAATACTCAATCTTCAATCCTCAATCCTCAACCCTCAGTCCTCAAACCTCAATTCTGAATCCTCAATCCTGAACCCTCAGACATCAAACATCAATACTCAACCCTCAGACCTCGTCCTCAATCCACAACACTTAATCCCCAATCCTCAATCTTCAGTCGTCAATATTCAATCTTCAATCCTCAAACCTCAATCCTCAATCCTCAATCCTCAATCCTTAATCTTCAATCCTCAATCCCCAATCCTCAATCTTCAATCCCCAGTCCTCAATCCTCAATCCTCACCCCTCAACCCTCAATCCACAATCCTCAATCTTCATTACTCAATCTTCAATCCTCAATCCTCAATCCTCAATAATCAATCTCCAATCCTACAACCTCAATCCTTAATCTTCAATCCTCAATCCCCAATCCTCAATCTTCAATCCCCAGTCCTCAATCCTCAATCCTCATTCCTCAACCCTCAATCCACAGTCCTCAAGCTTCATTACTCAATCTTCAATCCTCAATCCTCAATCCTCAACAATCAATCTCCAATCCTACAACCTCAAACCTCAATCCTCAATCTTCAATCATCAATACTCAATCTTCAATCCTCAATCCTCAATACTCAATCCTCAATATACAATACTCAAACCTCAATCCTCAATCCTCAATCCTCAACCCAAAATCCTCAATCCTCATGCCTCAGTCCTCAATCCTCAGTCCTTCAACCTCAATCCTCAACCCTCAGTCCTCGCACTCAATCCTCATCCCTCAATCCTCAATCCTCAATCTTCAGTACTCAATCCTCAATCCACAATACTCAATCCTCAATCCTCAATCGTCAATCCTCAATCCTCAATCCTCAATCCTCAATCTTCATTCCTCAATCCCCAATCCTCAATCCTCAATCCTCAATCCTCAATCCTCAATCCCCAATCCTCAATCCGCAGTCCTCAATACTCAACCCTCAATCCTCAGTCCTCTGTCCTCAACCGTCAGTCCTCGTCCTCAATCCTCAACCCTCAATCCTCAATCCTCAATCTTCAATCATCAATACTCAATCTTCAATCCCCAGTCCTCAATCCTCAATCCTCAATCCTCAATCTTCAGTCCTCAAACCTCAATTCTGAATCCTCAATCCTGAACCCTCAATACTCAATCCACAATCCTCAATCCTCAATCCTCAATCCTCAATCCTCAATCCTCAATCCTCAATCCTCAATCCTCAATCCTCAATCCTCAATCCTCAATCCTCAATCCTCAATCTTCAATCCTCAATACCCAATGCTCAATATTCAATCCTCAATCCTCAACACTCAACACTCAATCCTCAATCCTCAATCTTCAATACTCAATCCTCATTCCTCAATCCTCAATCCTCAGTCCTCAATCCTCAACCCTCAATCCTCAATCATCAATACTCAATCATCAATCGTCAATCCTTAATCTTCAATCCTCATTCACCAATCCTCAATCTTCAATCCTCAATACTCAATCCTCAATCCTCAATCCTCATTCCTCAATCCTCTATCCTCAATCCTTAATCTTCCATCCACAATCCCCAATCCTCAACCTTCAATCGTCAATCCTCAATCCTCAATCCTCAATCCTCAATCCTTAATCTTCAATCCTCAATCCCCAATCCTCAATCTTCAATCCCCAGTCCTCAATCCTCAATCCTCAATCCTCAACCCTCAATCCACAATCCTCAATCTTCAATACTCAATCTTCAATCCTCAATCCTCAATCCTCAATAATCAATCTCCAATCCTACAACCTCAAACCTCAATCCTCAGTCTTCGATCCTCAATCCTCAATCCTCAATCCTCAATCCTCAATCCTCAATCCTCAATCCTCAATCCTCAATCCTCAATCTTCAATCCTCAATACCCAATCCTCAATATTCAATCCTCAATACACAATCTTCATTCCTCAATCCTCAATCCTCAATCCTCAATCCTCAATCTTCAATCCTCAATACCCAATTATCAATCTTTAATCCTCAATCCTCAATCCTCAATACTCAATCCACAATCCTCAATCCTCAATCCTCAATCCTCAGTCCTCAATCCTCAATCCTCAATCCTCAATCCTCAATCCTCAATCCTCAATCCTCAATCCTCAATCTTCAATCCTCAATACCCAATACTCAATATTCAATCCTCAATCCTCAATCCTCAATCCTCAATCCTCAATCCTCAATCCTCAATCCTTAATCTTCAATCCTCAATCCCCAATCCTCAACCTTCAATCCTCAATCCTCAATCCTCAATCCTCAATCCTCAATCCTTAATCTTCAATCCTCAATCCCCAATCCTCAATCTTCAATCCCCAGTCCTCAATCATCAATCCTCAATCCTCAACCCTCAATCCACAATCCTCAATCCTCAATACTCAATCTGCAATCCTCAATCCTCAATCCTCAATAATCAATCTCCAATCCTACAACCTCAAACCTCAATCCTCAGTCTTCGATCCTCAATCCTCAATCCTCAATCCTCAATCCTCAATCCTCAATCTTCAATCCTCAATACACAATCTTCAATCCTCAATCCTCAATCCTCAATCCTCAATCCTCAATCCTCATTGCTCAATCCTCAATACCCAATCCTCAATCTTCAATCCTCAATTTTCAGTCCTCAATCCTCAATCCTCAATCCTCAATCCTCAATCCCCAATCCTCAATCCTCAATCGTCAATCTCCAATCCTGAATACTCAATCTTCAATCCTCAACCCTCAATCCTCAATCCCCATTCTTCAATCCTCAATACCCAATCCTCAATCTTCTATCCTCAATCCTCAATCCTCAATTCTGAATCCTCAATCCTCAGTCCTCAGTCTTCAAACCTCAATCCTCAACCCTCAGACCTCATCCTCAATCCTCAATCCTCAATCCTCAATCCTCAATCTTCAATCCTCAATACTCAATCTTCAATCCTCAATCCTCAACCCTCAGTCCTCAAACCTCAATTCTGAATCCTCAATCCTGAACCCTCAGACATCAAACATCAATACTCAACCCTCAGACCTCGTCCTCAATCCACAACACTTAATCCCCAATCCTCAATCTTCAGTCGTCAATATTCAATCTTCAATCCTCAAACCTCAATCCTCAATCCTCAATCCTCAATCCTTAATCTTCAATCCTCAATCCCCAATCCTCAATCTTCAATCCCCAGTCCTCAATCCTCAATCCTCACCCCTCAACCCTCAATCCACAATCCTCAATCTTCATTACTCAATCTTCAATCCTCAATCCTCAATCCTCAATAATCAATCTCCAATCCTACAACCTCAATCCTTAATCTTCAATCCTCAATCCCCAATCCTCAATCTTCAATCCCCAGTCCTCAATCCTCAATCCTCATTCCTCAACCCTCAATCCACAGTCCTCAAGCTTCATTACTCAATCTTCAATCCTCAATCCTCAATCCTCAACAATCAATCTCCAATCCTACAACCTCAAACCTCAATCCTCAATCTTCAATCATCAATACTCAATCTTCAATCCTCAATCCTCAATACTCAATCCTCAATATACAATACTCAAACCTCAATCCTCAATCCTCAATCCTCAACCCAAAATCCTCAATCCTCATGCCTCAGTCCTCAATCCTCAGTCCTTCAACCTCAATCCTCAACCCTCAGTCCTCGCACTCAATCCTCATCCCTCAATCCTCAATCCTCAATCTTCAGTACTCAATCCTCAATCCACAATACTCAATCCTCAATCCTCAATCGTCAATCCTCAATACTCAATCCACAATCCTCAATCCTCAATCCTCAATCCTCAATCCTCAATCCTCAATCCTCAATCCTCAATCCTCAATCCTCAATCCTCAATCCTCAATCCTCAATCTTAAATCCTCAATACCCAATCCTCAATATTCAATCCTCAATCCTCAATCCTCAATCCTCAATCCTCAATCCTCAATCCTCAATCCTTAATCTTCAATCCTCAATCCCCAATCCTCAGCCTTCAATCCTCAATCCTCAATCCTCAATCCTCAATCCTCAATCCTTAATCTTCAATCCTCAATCCCAAATCCTCAATCTTCAATCCCCAGTCCTCAATCCTCAATCCACAATCCTCAACCCTCAATCCACAATCCTCAATCTTCAATACTCAATCTTCAATCCTCAATCCTCAATCCTCAATAATCAATCTCCAATCCTACAACCTCAAACCTCAATCCTCAATCATCAATCCTCAATCCTCAATCCTCAATCTTCAACACACAACCCTCAACCATCAATCGTCAATACTCAACCATCAATACTCATTCCTCAATACTCAATAGAATATCCTGAACTCTCAGGACACAATACTCAATCCACAATATTCACTCATCAAATCTCAATCCTCAAACATCAGTCGTCAAGACTCAATCCTCAAACCTCAGTCCTCAATCTTCAATCCTCAGTCCTCAACGCTCAATCCTCAATCTTCAATCCTCAATCCTCAACCCTCAGTCCTCATCCTCAATCCTCAATCCTCAATCCTCAACCCTCAATCCTCAATCCTCATTCCTCAAACCTCAATCCTCGATTCTCAATCCTCAGTCCTCATCCTCAACCCTCAACCCTCAATCCTCAATCTTCAATCATCAATACTCAATCGTCAATCCTCAATCCTCAATCCTCAATACTCAATCCTCAATATTCAATACTCAAACCTCAATCCTCAAACCTCAATACTCAATCCTCAATATTCAATACTCAGACCTCAATCCTCAATCCTCAATCCTCAATCCAAAATCCTCATTTCTCAAACCTCAATCCTGAACCCTCAATCTTCAATCCTCAATCCTCAACCCTCAATCGTCAATCCTCAATCCTCAATCCTCAATCCTCATTCTTCAATCCTCAATCCTCTATCCTCAATCCTCAATTCTCAATCCTCAATCCGCAATCCTCATTCTTCAATCCTCAACCCTCAGCCCTCATCCTCAATCCTCAATCTTCAATCCTCAATCCTCAATCCTCAATGCTCAATTCTCAATCCTCAATCCTCAGTCCTCAATCCTCAATCCTCAATCCTCAAACCTCAATCCTCAAACCTCAGTCCTCAACTGTCAGTCCTCGTCCTCAATCCTGAACCCTCAATCCTCAATACTCAATCCTCAATCTTCAATCCTCAATACTCAATCTTCAATCCTCAATCCTCAATCCTCAATCCTCAATCCTCAATCCTCAATCCTCAGTCATAAATCCTCAACCTTCAATACTCAATCGTCAATCCTCAGTCCTCAATCCTCAATCCGCAACCCTCGTTCCTCAATCCTCAATCTTCAAACATCAATATTCAATCTTCAATCCTCAATCCTCAATCCTAAATTCTCAATCCTCAATCCTCATTGTTCAATCCTCAATACCCAATCCTCAATCTTCAATCCTCAATTTTCAATCCTCAATCCTCAATCCTCAATCCTCAATCCTCAATCCCCAATCCTCAATCCTCAATCGTCAATCTCCAATCCTGAATACTCAATCTTCAATCCTCAACCCTCAATCCTCAATCCCCATTCTTCAATCCTCAATACACAATCCTCAATCTTCAATCCCCAGTCCTCAATCCTCAATCCTCACCCCTCAACCCTCAATCCACAATCCTCAATCTTCATTACTCAATCTTCAATCCTCAATCCTCAATCCTCAATAATCAATCTCCAATCCTACAACCTCAATCCTTAATCTTCAATCCTCAATCCCCAATCCTACAACCTCAATCCTTAATCTTCAATCCTCAATCCCCAATCCTCAATGTTCAATCCCCAGTCCTCAATCCTCAATCCTCATTCCTCAACCCTCAATCCACAGTCCTCAAGCTTCATTACTCAATCTTCAATCCTCAATCCTCAATCCTCAATAATCAATCTCCAATCCTACAACCTCAAACCTCAATCCTCAATCTTCAATCATCAATACTCAATCTTCAATCCTCAATCCTCAATACTCAATCCTCAATATACAATACTCAAACCTCAATCCTCAATCCTCAATCCTCAACACAAAATCCTCAATCCTCAAGCCTCAGTCCTCAATCCTCAGTCCTTCAACCTCAATCCTCAACCCTCAGTCCTCGCACTCAATCCTCATCCCTCAATCCTCAATCCTCAATCTTCAGTACTCAATCCTCAATCCACAATACTCAATCCTCAATCCTCAATCGTCAATCCTCAATACTCAATCCACAATCCTCAATCCTCAATCCTCAATCCTCAATCCTCAATCCTCAATCCTCAATCCTCAATCCTCAATCCTCAATCCTCAATCCTCAATCCTCAATCTTAAATCCTCAATACCCAATCCTCAATATTCAATCCTCAATCCTCAATCCTCAATCCTCAATCCTCAATCCTCAATCCTCAATCCTTAATCTTCAATCCTCAATCCCCAATCCTCAGCCTTCAATCCTCAATCCTCAATCCTCAATCCTCAATCCTCAATCCTTAATCTTCAATCCTCAATCCCAAATCCTCAATCTTCAATCCCCAGTCCTCAATCCTCAATCCTCAATCCTCAACCCTCAATCCACAATCCTCAATCTTCAATACTCAATCTTCAATCCTCAATCCTCAATCCTCAATAATCAATCTCCAATCCTACAACCTCAAACCTCAATCCTCAATCATCAATCCTCAATCCTCAATCCTCAATCTTCAACACACAACCCTCAACCATCAATCGTCAATACTCAACCATCAATACCCATTCCTCAATACTCAATAGAATATCCTGAACTCTCAGGACACAATACTCAATCCACAATATTCACTCATCAAATCTCAATCCTCAAACATCAGTCGTCAAGACTCAATCCTCAAACCTCAGTCCTCAATCCTCAATCCTCAATCCTCAATCCTCAATCCTCAACCCTCAATCCTCAATCCTCATTCCTCAAACCTCAATCCTCGATTCTCAATCCTCAGTCCTCATCCTCAACCCTCAACCCTCAATCCTCAATCTTCAATCATCAATACTCAATCGTCAATCCTCAATCCTCAATCCTCAATACTCAATCCTCAATATTCAATACTCAAACCTCAATCCTCAAACCTCAATACTCAATCCTCAATATTCAATACTCAGACCTCAATCCTCAATCCTCAATCCTCAATCCAAAATCCTCATTTCTCAAACCTCAATCCTGAACCCTCAATCTTCAATCCTCAATCCTCAACCCTCAATCGTCAATCCTCAATCCTCAATCCTCAACCCTCAATGATCAATCCTCATTCTTCAATCTTCAATATTCAATCTTCAATCCTCAATCCTCAATCCTCAATCCTCATTCTTCAATCCTCAATCCTCTATCCTCAATCCTCAATTCTCAATTCTCAATCCGCAATCCTCATTCTTCAATCCTCAACCCTCAGCCCTCATCCTCAATCCTCAATCTTCAATCCTCAATCCTCAATCCTCAATGCTCAATTCTCAATCCTCAATCCTCAGTCCTCAATCCTCAATCCTCAATCCTCAAACCTCAATCCTCAACCGTCAGTCCTCGTCCTCAATCCTCAACCATCAATGCTCAACCCTCAATCTTCAACCATCAATATTCAATCTTCAATCCTCAATCCTCAATCCTCAATCCTCAATCCTCAATCCTCATTGTTCAATCCTCAATACCCAATCCTCAATCTTCAATCCTCAATTTTCAATCCTCAATCCTCAATCCTCAATCCTCAATCCTCAATCCCCAATCCTCAATCCTCAATCGTCAATCTCCAATCCTGAATACTCAATCTTCAATCCTCAACCCTCAATCCTCAATCCCCATTCTTCAATCCTCAACACCCAATCCTCAATCTTCAATCCCCAGTCCTCAATCCTCAATCCTCACCCCTCAACCCTCAATCCACAATCCTCAATCTTCATTACTCAATCTTCTATCCTCAATCCTCAATCCTCAATAATCAATCTCCAATCCTACAACCTCAATCCTTAATCTTCAATCCTCAATCCCCAATCCTCAATCTTCAATCCCCAGTCCTCAATCCTCTATCCTCAATCCTCAATTCTCAATCCTCAATCCGCAATCCTCATTCTTCAATCCTCAACCCTCAGCCCTCATCCTCAATCCTCAATCTTCAATCCTCAATCCTCAATCCTCAATGCTCAATTCTCAATCCTCAATCCTCAGTCCTCAATCCTCAATCCTCAATCCTCAAACCTCAATCCTCAACCGTCAGTCCTCGTCCTCAATCCTCAACCATCAATGCTCAACCCTCAATCTTCAACCATCAATATTCAATCTTCAATCCTCAATCCTCAATCCTCAATCCTCAATCCTCAATCCTCATTGTTCAATCCTCAATACCCAATCCTCAATCTTCAATCCTCAATTTTCAATCCTCAATCCTCAATCCTCAATCCTCAATCCTCAATCCCCAATCCTCAATCCTCAATCGTCAATCTCCAATCCTGAATACTCAATCTTCAATCCTCAACCCTCAATCCTCAATCCCCATTCTTCAATCCTCAACACCCAATCCTCAATCTTCAATCCCCAGTCCTCAATCCTCAATACTCACCCCTCAACCCTCAATCCACAATCCTCAATCTTCATTACTCAATCTTCTATCCTCAATCCTCAATCCTCAATAATCAATCTCCAATCCTACAACCTCAATCCTTAATCTTCAATCCTCAATCCCCAATCCTCAATCTTCAATCCCCAGTCCTCAATCCTCAATCCTCATTCCTCAACCCTCAATCCACAGTCCTCAAGCTTCATTACTCAATCTTCAATCCTCAATCCTCAATCCTCAATAATCAATCTCCAATCCTACAACCTCAAACCTCAATCCTCAATCTTCAATCATCAATACTCAATCTTCAATCCTCAATCTTCAATCCTCAATACTCAATCTTCAATCCCCAATCCTCAATCCTCAACCCTCAATCCGCAATCCTCATTCTTCGATCCTCAGTCCTCAGTCCTCAAACCACTATCCTCAACCCTCAGCCCTCATCCTCAATTCTCAATTCTCAATCCTCAATCCTCAATCCTCAATCCTCAATCTTCAATCCTCAATAATCAATCTCCAATCCTAGATCCTCAATCCCCAATGCTCAATCATTAATCCTCAACTTTCAATCCTCAATCCCCAGTCCTCAATCTTCAATCCTCAATGCTCAATCCTCAGTCCTCAATCCTCAATCCTCAATCCTCAATCCTCATTGTTCAATCCTCAATACCCAATCCTCAATCTTCAATCCTCAATCTTCAATCCTCAATCCTCAATCCTCAATCCTCAATCCTCAATCCCCAATCCTCAATCCTCAATCGTCAATCTCCAATCCTCAATACTCAATCTTCAATCCTCAACCCTCAATCCTCAATCCGCATTCTTAAACCCTCAATACCCAATCCTCAATCTTCAATCCTCAATCCTCAATCCTCAATTCTCAATCCTCAATCCTCAGTCCTCAGTTCTCAAACCTCAATCCTCAACCCTCAGCCCTCATCCTCAATCCTCAATCCTCAATCCTCAATCCTCAATCCTCGATCCTCAATCCTCAATCCTCAGTCTTCAATACTCAACCCCCAATCCTCAAAGCTCAATCCTCAACCGTCAGTCCTCGTCCTCCATCCTCAACCCTCAATCCTCAATCCTCAATCTTCAATCATCAATACTCAATCTTCAATCCTCAGTCCTGAATCCTCAATCCTCAATCCTCAATCCTCATTCCTCAAACCTCAATCCTCAACCCTCAGTGCTCATCCTCAATTCTGAATTCTCAATCCTCAATCCTCAATCCTCAATCCTCAATCTTCAATCCTCAATCCCCAGTCCTCAATATTCAATCCTCAATGCTCAATCCTCAATGCTCAATCCTCAGTCCTCAAACCTCAATCCTCAATCCTCAGCACTCAATCCTCAATCCTCAATCCTCAAACCTCAATCCTCAACCGTCAGTCCTCGTCCTCAATCCTCAACCATCAATCCTCAACCCTCAATCTTCAACCATCAATATTCAATCTTCAATCCTCAATCCTCAATCCTCAATCCTCAATCCTCAATCCTCATTGCTCAATCCTCAATACCCAATCCTCAATCTTCAATCCTCAATCTTCCATCCTCAATCCTCAATCCTCAGTCCTCAATCCTCAATCCTCAATCCTCAAACCTCAGTCCTCAACTGTCAGTCCTCGTCCTCAATCCTGAACCCTCAATCCTCAATACTCAATCCTCAATCTTCAATCCTCAATACTCAATCTTCAATCCTCAATCCTCAATCCTCAATCCTCAATCCTCAATCCTCAATCCTCAGTCATAAATCCTCAACCTTCAATACTCAATCGTCAATCCTCAGTCCTCAATCCTCAATCCGCAACCCTCGTTCCTCAATCCTCAATCTTCAAACATCAATATTCAATCTTCAATCCTCAATCCTCAATCCTCAATCCTCAATCCTCAATCCTCATTGTTCAATCCTCAATACCCAATCCTCAATCTTCAATCCTCAATTTTCAATCCTCAACCCTCAATCCTCAATCCTCAATCCTCAATCCCCAATCCTCAATCCTCAATCGTCAATCTCCAATCCTGAATACTCAATCTTCAATCCTCAACCCTCAATCCTCAATCCCCATTCTTCAATCCTCAATACACAATCCTCAATCTTCAATCCCCAGTCCTCAATCCTCAATCCTCACCCCTCAACCCTCAATCCACAATCCTCAATCTTCATTACTCAATCTTCAATCCTCAATCCTCAATCCTCAATAATCAATCTCCAATCCTACAACCTCAATCCTTAATCTTCAATCCTCAATCCCCAATCCTCAATGTTCAATCCCCAGTCCTCAATCCTCAATCCTCATTCCTCAACCCTCAATCCACAGTCCTCAAGCTTCATTACTCAATCTTCAATCCTCAATCCTCAATCCTCAATAATCAATCTCCAATCCTACAACCTCAAACCTCAATCCTCAATCTTCAATCATCAATACTCAATCTTCAATCCTCAATCCTCAATACTCAATCCTCAATATACAATACTCAAACCTCAATCCTCAATCCTCAATCCTCAACCCAAAATCCTCAATCCTCAAGCCTCAGTCCTCAATCCTCAGTCCTTAAACCTGAATCCTCAACCCTCAGTCCTCGCACTCAATCCTCATCCCTCAATCCTCAATCCTCAATCTTCAGTACTCAATCCTCAATCCACAATCCTCAATCCTCAATCCTCGATCGTCAATCCTCAATACTCAATCCACAATCCTCAATCCTCAATCCTCAATCCTCAATCCTCAATCCTCAATCCTCAATCCTCAATCCTCAATCCTCAATCCTCAATCCTCAATCCTCAATCTTAAATCCTCAATACCCAATCCTCAATATTCAATCCTCAATCCTCAATCCTCAATCCTCAATCCTCAATCCTCAATCCTCAATCCTTAATCTTCAATCCTCAATCCCCAATCCTCAGCCTTCAATCCTCAATCCTCAATCCTCAATCCTCAATCCTCAATCCTTAATCTTCAATCCTCAATCCCAAATCCTCAATCTTCAATCCCCAGTCCTCAATCCTCAATCCTCAATCCTCAACCCTCAATCCACAATCCTCAATCTTCAATACTCAATCTTCAATCCTCAATCGTCAATCCTCAATAATCAATCTCCAATCCTACAACCTCAAACCTCAATCCTCAATCATCAATCCTCAATCCTCAATCCTCAATCTTCAACACACAACCCTCAACCATCAATCGTCAATACTCAACCATCAATACTCATTCATCAATACTCAATAGAATATCCTGAACTCTCAGGACACAATACTCAATCCACAATATTCACTCATCAAATCTCAATCCTCAAACATCAGTCGTCAAGACTCAATCCTCAAACCTCAGTCCTCAATCTTCAATCCTCAGTCCTCAACGCTCAATCCTCAATCTTCAATCCTCAATCCTCAACCCTCAGTCCTCATCCTCAATCCTCAATCCTCAATCCTCAACCCTCAATCCTCAATCCTCATTCCTCAAACCTCAATCCTCGATTCTCAATCCTCAGTCCTCATCCTCAACCCTCAACCCTCAATCCTCAATCTTCAATCATCAATACTCAATCGTCAATCCTCAATCCTCAATCCTCAATACTCAATCCTCAATATTCAATACTCAAACCTCAATCCTCAAACCTCAATACTCAATCCTCAATATTCAATACTCAGACCTCAATCCTCAATCCTCAATCCTCAATCCAAAATCCTCATTTCTCAAACCTCAATCCTGAACCCTCAATCTTCAATCCTCAATCCTCAACCCTCAATCGTCAATCCTCAATCTTCAATCCTCAACCCTCAATGATCAATCCTCATTCTTCAATCTTCAATATTCAATCTTCAATCCTCAATCCTCAATCCTCAATCCTCATTCTTCAATCCTCAATCCTCTATCCTCAATCCTCAATTCTCAATCCTCAATCCGCAATCCTCATTCTTCAATCCTCAACCCTCAGCCCTCATCCTCAATCCTCAATCTTCAATCCTCAATCCTCAATCCTCAATGCTCAATTCTCAATCCTCAATCCTCAGTCCTCAATCCTCAATCCTCAATCCTCAAACCTCAATCCTCAACCGTCAGTCCTCGTCCTCAATCCTCAACCATCAATCCTCAACCCTCAATCTTCAACCATCAATATTCAATCTTCAATCCTCAATCCTCAATCCTCAATCCTCAATCCTCAATCCTCATTGTTCAATCCTCAATACCCAATCCTCAATCTTCAATCCTCAATTTTCAATCCTCAATCCTCAATCCTCAATCCTCAATCCTCAATCCCCAATCCTCAATCCTCAATCGTCAATCTCCAATCCTGAATACTCAATCTTCAATCCTCAACCCTCAATCCTCAATCCCCATTCTTCAATCCTCAATACCCAATCCTCAATCTTCAATCCCCAATCCTCAATCCTCAATCCTCACCCCTCAACCCTCAATCCACAATCCTCAATCTTCATTACTCAATCTTCAATCCTCAATCCTCAATCCTCAATAATCAATCTCCAATCCTACAACCTCAATCCTTAATCTTCAATCCTCAATCCCCAATCCTCAATCTTCAATCCCCAGTCCTCAATCCTCAATCCTCATTCCTCAACCCTCAATCCACAGTCCTCAAGCTTCATTACTCAATCTTCAATCCTCAATCCTCAATCCTCAATAATCAATCTCCAATCCTACAACCTCAAACCTCAATCCTCAATCTTCAATCATCAATACTCAATCTTCAATCCTCAATCTTCAATCCTCAATACTCAATCTTCAATCCCCAATCCTCAATCCTCAACCCTCAAGCCGCAATCCTCATTCTTCGATCCTCAGTCCTCAGTCCTCAAACCTCTATCCTCAACCCTCAGCCCTCATCCTCAATTCTCAATTCTCAATCCTCAATCCTCAATCCTCAATCCTCAATCTTCAATCCTCAATAATCAATCTCCAATCCTAGATCCTCAATCCCCAATGCTCAATCATTAATCCTCAACTTTCAATCCTCAATACCCAGTCCTCAATCTTCAATCCTCAATGCTCAATCCTCAGTCCACAATCCTCAATCCTCAATCCTCAATCCTCATTGTTCAATCCTCAATACCCAATCCTCAATCTTCAATCCTCAATCTTCAATCCTCAATCCTCAATCCTCAATCCTCAATCCTCAATCCCCAATCCTCAATCCTCAATCGTCAATCTCCAATCCTCAATACTCAATCTTCAATCCTCAACCCTCAATCCTCAATCCGCATTCTTAAACCCTCAATACCCAATCCTCAATCTTCAATCCTCAATCCTCAATCCTCAATTCTCAATCCTCAATCCTCAGTCCTCAGTTCTCAAACCTCAATCCTCAACCCTCAGCCCTCATCCTCAATCCTCAATCCTCAATCCTCAATCCTCAATCCTCGATCCTCAATCCTCAATCCTCAGTCTTCAATACTCAACCCCCAATCCTCAAAGCTCAATCCTCAACCGTCAGTCCTCGTCCTCCATCCTCAACCCTCAATCCTCAATCCTCAATCTTCAATCATCAATACTCAATCTTCAATCCTCAGTCCTGAATCCTCAATCCTCAATCCTCAATCCTCATTCCTCAAACCTCAATCCTCAACCCTCAGTGCTCATCCTCAATTCTCAACTCTCAATCCTCAATCCTCAATCCTCAATCCTCAATCTTCAATCCTCAATCCCCAGTCCTCAATATTCAATCCTCAATGCTCAATCCTCAATGCTCAATCCTCAGTCCTCAAACCTCAATCCTCAATCCTCAGCACTCAATCCTCAATCCTCAATCCTCAAACCTCAATCCTCAACCGTCAGTCCTCGTCCTCAATCCTCAACCATCAATCCTCAACCCTCAATCTTCAACCATCAATATTCAATCTTCAATCCTCAATCCTCAATCCTCTATCCTCAATCCTCAATCCTCATTGCTCAATCCTCAATACCCAATCCTCAATCTTCAATCCTCAATCTTCCATCCTCAATCCTCAATCCTCAGTCCTCAATCCTCAATCCTCAATCCTCAAACCTCAGTCCTCAACTGACAGTCGTCGTCCTCAATCCTGAACCCTCAATCCTCAATACTCAATCCTCAATCTTCAATCCTCAATACTCAATCTTCAATCCTCAATCCTCAATCCTCAATCCTCAATCCTCAATCCTCAATCCTCAGTCATAAATCCTCAACCTTCAATACTCAATCGTCAATCCTCAGTCCTCAATCCTCAATCCGCAACCCTCGTTCCTCAATCCTCAATCTTCAACCATCAATATTCAATCTTCAATCCTCAATCCTCAATCCTCAATCCTCAATCCTCAATCCTCAATCCTCATTGTTCAATCCTCAATACCCAATCCTCAATCTTCAATCCTCAATTTTCAATCCTCAATCCTCAATCCTCAATCCTCAATCCCCAACCCTCAATCCTCAATCGTCAATCTCCAATCCTGAATACTCAATCTTCAATCCTCAACCCTCAATCCTCAATCCCCATTCTTCAATCCTCAATACACAATCCTCAATCTTCAATCCCCAGTCCTCAATCCTCAATCCTCACCCCTCAACCCTCAATCCACAATCCTCAATCTTCATTACTCAATCTTCAATCCTCAATCCTCAATCCTCAATAATCAATCTCCAATCCTACAACCTCAATCCTTAATCTTCAATCGTCAATCCCCAATCCTCAATCTTCAATCCCCAGTCCTCAATCCTCAATCCTCATTCCTCAACCCTCAATCCACAGTCCTCAAGCTTCATTACTCAATCTTCAATCCTCAATCCTCAATCCTCAATAATCAATCTCCAATCCTACAACCTCAAACCTCAATCCTCAATCTTCAATCATCAATACTCAATCTTCAACCCTCAATCCGCAATCCTCATTCTTCGATCCTCAGTCCTCAGTCCTCAAACCTCTATCCTCAACCCTCAGCCCTCATCCTCAATTCTCAATTCTCAATCCTCAATCCTCAATCCTCAATCCTCAATCTTCAATCCTCAATAATCAATCTCCAATCCTAGCTCCTCAATCCCCAATGCTCAATCATTAATCCTCAACTTTCAATCCTCAATCCCCAGTCCTCAATCTTCAATCCTCAATGCTCAATCCTCAGTCCTCAATCCTCAATCCTCAATCCTCAATCCTCATTGTTCAATCCTCAATACCCAATCCTCAATCTTCAATCCTCAATCTTCAATCCTCAATCTTCAATCCTCAATCCTCAATCCTCAATCCTCAATCCTCAATCCCCAATCCTCAATCCTCAATCGTCAATCTCCAATCCTCAATACTCAATCTTCAATCCTCAACCCTCAATCCTCAATCCGCATTCTTCAACCCTCAATACCCAATCCTCAATCTTCAATCCTCAATCCTCAATCCTCAATTCTCAATCCTCAATCCTCAGTCCTCAGTTCTCAAACCACAATCCTCAACCCTCAGCCCTCATCCTCAATCCTCAATCCTCAATCCTCAATCCTCAATCCCCAATCCTCAATCCTCAATCCTCAGTCTTCAATACTCAACCCCCAATCCTCAAACCTCAATCCTCAACCGTCAGTCCTCGTCCTCCATCCTCAACCCTCAATCCTCAATCCTCAATCTTCAATCATCAATACTCAACCCTCAATCCTCAATCCTCATTCCTCAAACCTCAATCCTCGATTCTCAATCCTCAGTCCTCATCCTCAACCCTCAACCCTCAATCCTCAATCTTCAATCATCAATACTCAATCGTCAATCCTCAATCCTCAATCCTCAATACTCAATCCTCAATATTCAATACTCAAACCTCAATCCTCAAACCTCAATACTCAATCCTCAATATTCAATACTCAGACCTGAATCCTCAATCCTCAATCCTCAATCCAAAATCCTCATTTCTCAAACCTCAATCCTGAACCCTCAATCTTCAATCCTCAATCCTCAACCCTCAATCGTCAATCCTCAATCCTCAATCCTCAACCCTCAATGATCAATCCTCATTCTTCAATCTTCAATATTCAATCTTCAATCCTCAATCCTCAATCCTCAATCCTCATTCTTCAATCCTCAATCCTCTATCCTCAATCCTCAATTCTCAATCCTCAATCCGCAATCCTCATTCTTCAATCCTCAACCCTCAGCCCTCATCCTCAATCCTCAATCTTCAATAATCAATCCTCAATCCTCAATGCTCAATTCTCAATCCTCAATCCTCAGTCCTCAATCCTCAATCCTCAATCCTCAAACCTCAATCCTCAACCGTCAGTCCTCGTCCTCAATCCTCAACCATCAATCCTCAACCCTCAATCTTCAACCATCAATATTCAATCTTCAATCCTCAATCCTCAATCCTCAATCCTCAATCCTCAATCCTCATTGTTCAATCCTCAATACCCAATCCTCAATCTTCAATCCTCAATTTTCAATCCTCAATCCTCAATCCTCAATCCTCAATCCTCAATCCCCAATCCTCAATCCTCAATCGTCAATCTCCAATCCTGAATACTCAATCTTCAATCCTCAACCCTCAATCCTCAATCCCCATTCTTCAATCCTCAATACCCAATCCTCAATCTTCAATCCCCAATCCTCAATCCTCAATCCTCACCCCTCAACCCTCAATCCACAATCCTCAATCTTCATTACTCAATCTTCAATCCTCAATCCTCAATCCTCAATAATCAATCTCCAATCCTACAACCTCAATCCTTAATCTTCAATCCTCAATCCCCAATCCTCAATCTTCAATCCCCAGTCCTCAATCCTCAATCCTCATTCCTCAACCCTCAATCCACAGTCCTCAAGCTTCATTACTCAATCTTCAATCCTCAATCCTCAATCCTCAATAATCAATCTCCAATCCTACAACCTCAAACCTCAATCCTCAATCTTCAATCATCAATACTCAATCTTCAATCCTCAATCTTCAATCCTCAATACTCAATCTTCAATCCCCAATCCTCAATCCTCAACCCTCAATCCGCAATCCTCATTCTTCGATCCTCAGTCCTCAGTCCTCAAACCTCTATCCTCAACCCTCAGCCCTCATCCTCAATTCTCAATTCTCAATCCTCAATCCTCAATCCTCAATCCTCAATCTTCAATCCTCAATAATCAATCTCCAATCCTAGATCCTCAATCCCCAATGCTCAATCATTAATCCTCAACTTTCAATCCTCAATCCCCAGTCCTCAATCTTCAATCCTCAATGCTCAATCCTCAGTCCTCAATCCTCAATCCTCAATCCTCAATCCTCATTGTTCAATCCTCAATACCCAATCCTCAATCTTCAATCCTCAATCTTCAATCCTCAATCCTCAATCCTCAATCCTCAATCCTCAATCCCCAATCCTCAATCCTCAATCGTCAATCTCCAATCCTCAATACTCAATCTTCAATCCTCAACCCTCAATCCTCAATCCGCATTCTTAAACCCTCAATACCCAATCCTCAATCTTCAATCCTCAATCCTCAATCCTCAATTCTCAATCCTCAATCCTCAGTCCTCAGTTCTCAAACCTCAATCCTCAACCCTCAGCCCTCATCCTCAATCCTCAATCCTCAATCCTCAATCCTCAATCCTCGATCCTCAATCCTCAATCCTCAGTCTTCAATACTCAACCCCCAATCCTCAAAGCTCAATCCTCAACCGTCAGTCCTCGTCCTCCATCCTCAACCCTCAATCCTCAATCCTCAATCTTCAATCATCAATACTCAATCTTCAATCCTCAGTCCTGAATCCTCAATCCTCAATCCTCAATCCTCATTCCTCAAACCTCAATCCTCAACCCTCAGTGCTCATCCTCAATTCTCAACTCTCAATCCTCAATCCTCAATCCTCAACCCTCAATCTTCAACCATCAATATTCAATCTTCAATCCTCAATCCTCAATCCTCTATCCTCAATCCTCAATCCTCATTGCTCAATCCTCAATACCCAGTCCTCAATCTTCAATCCTCAATCTTCCATCCTCAATCCTCAATCCTCAGTCCTCAATCCTCAATCCTCAATCCTCAAACCTCAGTCCTCAACTGACAGTCGTCGTCCTCAATCCTGAACCCTCAATCCTCAATACTCAATCCTCAATCTTCAATCCTCAATACTCAATCTTCAATCCTCAATCCTCAATCCTCAATCCTCAATCCTCAATCCTCAATCCTCAGTCATAAATCCTCAACCTTCAATACTCAATCGTCAATCCTCAGTCCTCAATCCTCAATCCGCAACCCTCGTTCCTCAATCCTCAATCTTCAACCATCAATATTCAATCTTCAATCCTCAATCCTCAATCCTCAATCCTCAATCCTCAATCCTCAATCCTCATTGTTCAATCCTCAATACCCAATCCTCAATCTTCAATCCTCAATTTTCAATCCTCAATCCTCAATCCTCAATCCTCAATCCTCAATCCCCAACCCTCAATCCTCAATCGTCAATCTCCAATCCTGAATACTCAATCTTCAATCCTCAACCCTCAATCCTCAATCCCCATTCTTCAATCCTCAATACACAATCCTCAATCTTCAATCCCCAGTCCTCAATCCTCAATCCTCACCCCTCAACCCTCAATCCACAATCCTCAATCTTCATTACTCAATCTTCAATCCTCAATCCTCAATCCTCAATAATCAATCTCCAATCCTACAACCTCAATCCTTAATCTTCAATCGTCAATCCCCAATCCTCAATCTTCAATCCCCAGTCCTCAATCCTCAATCCTCATTCCTCAACCCTCAATCCACAGTCCTCAAGCTTCATTACTCAATCTTCAATCCTCAATCCTCAATCCTCAATAATCAATCTCCAATCCTACAACCTCAAACCTCAATCCTCAATCTTCAATCATCAATACTCAATCTTCAATCCTCAATCTTCAATCCTCAATACTCAATCTTCAATCCCCAATCCTCAATCCTCAACCCTCAATCCGCAATCCTCATTCTTCGATCCTCAGTCCTCAGTCCTCAAACCTCTATCCTCAACCCTCAGCCCTCATCCTCAATTCTCAATTCTCAATCCTCAATCCTCAATCCTCAATCCTCAATCTTCAATCCTCAATAATCAATCTCCAATCCTAGCTCCTCAATCCCCAATGCTCAATCATTAATCCTCAACTTTCAATCCTCAATCCCCAGTCCTCAATCTTCAATCCTCAATGCTCAATCCTCAGTCCTCAATCCTCAATCCTCAATCCTCAATCCTCATTGTTCAATCCTCAATACCCAATCCTCAATCTTCAATCCTCAATCTTCAATCCTCAATCTTCAATCCTCAATCCTCAATCCTCAATCCTCAATCCTCAATCCCCAATCCTCAATCCTCAATCGTCAATCTCCAATCCTCAATACTCAATCTTCAATCCTCAACCCTCAATCCTCAATCCGCATTCTTCAACCCTCAATACCCAATCCTCAATCTTCAATCCTCAATCCTCAATCCTCAATTCTCAATCCTCAATCCTCAGTCCTCAGTTCTCAAACCACAATCCTCAACCCTCAGCCCTCATCCTCAATCCTCAATCCTCAATCCTCAATCCTCAATCCCCAATCCTCAATCCTCAATCCTCAGTCTTCAATACTCAACCCCCAATCCTCAAACCTCAATCCTCAACCGTCAGTCCTCGTCCTCCATCCTCAACCCTCAATCCTCAATCCTCAATCTTCAATCATCAATACTCAATCTTCAATCCTCAGTCCTGAATCCTCAATCCTCAATCCTCAATCCTCATTCCTCAAACCTCAATCCTCAACCCTCAGTGCTCATCCTCAATTCTCAATTCTCAATCCTCAATCCTCAATCCTCAATCCTCAATCTTCAATCCTCAATCCCCAGTCCTCAATATTCAATCCTCAATGCTCAATCCTCAACGCTCAATCCTCAGTCCTCAAATCTCAATCCTCAATCCTCAGCACTCAACCCTCAATCATCAATCCTCAAACCTCAATCCTCAACCGTCAGTCCTCGTCCTCAATCCTCAACCATCAATCCTCAACCCTCAATCTTCAACCATCAATATTCAATCTTCAATCCTCAATCCTCAATCCTCAATCCTCAATCCTCAATCCTCATTGCTCAATCCTCAATACCCAATCCTCAATCTTCAATCCTCAATCTTCAATCCTCAATCCTCAATCCTCAGTCCTCAATCCTCAATCCTCAATCCTCAAACCTCAGTCCTCAACTGTCGGTCCTCGTCCTCAATCCTGAACCCTCAATCCTCAATACTCAATCCTCAATCTTCAATCCTCAATACTCAATCTTCAATCCTCAATCCTCAATCCTCAATCCTCAATCCTCAATCCTCAATCCTCAGTCATAAATCCTCAACCTTCAATACTCAATCGTCAATCCTCAGTCCTCAATCCTCAATCCGCAACCCTCGTTCCTCAATCCTCAATCTTCAATCATCAATACTCAATCTTCAATCCTCAATCCTCAATCCTCAATCTTCAATCCTCAATCCTCAATCTTCAATCATCAATCTCCAATCCTAGATCCTCAATCCCCAATCTTCAATCCTCAATCCTCAATCCTCAATCCTCAATCCTCAATCCTCAATCCTTAATCCTCAATCTTCAATCCTCAATACTCAATCTGCAATACCCAATCCTCAATCTTCAATCCTCAATCCTCAATCCTCAATCCTCAATCCTCAGCCCTCAAAGCTCAATCCTGTATCCTCAATCCTGAATCCTCAATCTTCAGCCCTGAGTCCTCAACAATCAGTTGTCAATCCTCGACCCTCAATAGAATATCGTTAGGTCGCAGTTTTCAATACTCAATACTCAATCTGTAATCTTCAAATCTATATCCACAAACATCAATTCTCATGACTCAATCCTCAATACTCAGTCCCCAATCCTCAATCTTCAATCCTCAATCCTCAATCCTCAATCCTCGACCTTCAATCCTCAATACTCAATCTTCAATCCTCAATCCTCAGTCCTCAATCCTCAATCTTCATTCCCCAATACTCAATCCTCAATCCTCAATCGTCAATCCTCAATCCTCAATCCTCAATCTTCAATCCTCAATACCCAATCGTCAATGTTCAATCCGCAATGCCCAATCCTCAATCTTCAATCCTCAATTCTCAATCCTCAATCATCAATCCTCAATCCTCAGTCCTCAATCCTCAATCCTGAATCCTCAAACCTCAATCCTCAACCGTCAGTCCTCGTCCTCAATCCTCAACCATCAATCCTCAACCCTCAATCTTCAATCATCAATATTCAGTCTTCAATCCTCAATCCTCAATCCTCAATCCTCAATCCTCATTGTTCAATCCTCAATACCCAATCCTCAATCTTCAATCCTCAATCTTCAATCCTCAATCCTCAATCATCAATCCTCAATCCTCAATCCCCAATCCTCAATCCTCAATCGTCAATCTCCAATCCTGAATACTCAATCTTCAATCCTCAACCCTCAATCCTCAATCCGCATTCTTCAACCCTCAATACCCAATCCTCAATCTTCAATCCTCAATCCTCAATCCTCAATTCTCAAACCTCAATCCTCAGTCCTCAGTTCTCAAACCTCAATCCTCAACCCTCAGCCCTCATCCTCAATCCTCAATCTTCAATCCTCAATCCTCAATCCTCAATGCTCAATTCTCAATCCTCAATCCTCAGTCCTCAATCCTCAATCCTCAAACCTCAAACCTCAATCCTCAACCGTCAGTCCTCGTCCTCAATCCTCAACCATCAATCCTCAATCCTCAATCTTCAACCATCAATATTCAATCTTCAATCCTCAATCCTCAATCCTCAATCCTCAATCCTCAATCCTCATTGCTCAATCCTCAATCCTCAATCCTCATTCCTCAATCCTCAATCCTCAATCCTCAATCCTCAATCCTCAATCCTCAATCCTCAATCCTCAATCCCCAATCCTCAATCCGCAGTCCTCAATACTCAACCCTCAATCCTCAGTCCTCTGTCCTCAACCGTCAGTCCTCGTCCTCAATCCTCAACCCTCAATCCTCAATCCTCAATCTTCAATCATCAATACTCAATCTTCAATCCCCAGTCCTCAATCCCCAATCCTCAATCCTCAATCTTCAGTCCTCTGTCCTCAAACCACAATCCTCGACCCTCAGACCTCATCCTCAATTCTCAATCCTCAATCCTCAATCATCAACCTTCAATCCTCAGTACTCAATCCTCAATCTTCAATCATCAATACTCAATCTTCAATCCTCAGTCCTCAATCCTCAATCCTCAATCCTCAATCCTCAATCCTCAATCCTCAATATTCAACACACAACCCTCAACCATCAATCCTCAATACTCAACCATCAATCCTCAATTCTCAATACTCAGTAGAATATCCTAAATTCACATGGTTCAATACTCAATCCACAATACTCAATAATCAAACTTCAATCCTCAAACGTCTATCCACAACACTCAATCCTCAACACTCTGTCCTCTCTCTTCAATCCTCCATCCTCAATCCTCAATCCTCAAGCGTCAATCCTCAATCCTCAATCGTCAAATCTCAATACTCAGTCCTCAAACCTCAATTCCGAATCCTCAATCCTGAATACTCAATGTTCAGCCCTCAGTTTTCAACAATCAATTGTCAATCCTCAATACTCAACCTTCAATCCTCAGTACTCAATCTTCAATCCTCAATCCTCAGTTCTCAATCCTCAATCCTCAATCCTCAATCGTCAATCCTCAATCCCCAATCCTCAATCTTCAATCCTCAATCCTCAATCCTCAATCCTCAATCCTCAATCTTCAATCCTCAATACTCAATCTTCAATCCTCAATCCTCAACCCTCGATCCTCAATCTTCAATCCTCAACCCTCAATCCTCAATCCTGAATCCTCATTCTTCAATCCTCAATACCCAATCCTCAATCCTCAATCCTCAATTGTCAATCTTCAACCCTCAATCTTCAATCCTCAATAATCAACCCCCAATCCTAGATGCTCAATCCCCAATCCTCAATCCTTAATCCTCAATTTTCAATCATCAATCCCTAGTCCTCAATCTTCAGTCCTCAATGCTCAATCCTCAATCCTCAATCCTCAATCCTCAGTCCTCAATCCTCAACCCTCAATCCTCAAACCTCAATCCTCTATCCTCAATATTCAACACACAACCCTCAACCATCAATCCTCAATACTCAACCATCAATCCTCAATTCTCAATACTCAATAGAATATCCTGAATTCTCATTTTTCAATACTCAATCCACAATATTCAATAATCAAACTTCAATCCTCAAACGTCTACCCACAACTCTCAATCCTCAACACTCTGTCCTCTCTCTTCAATCCTCCATCCTCAGTCCTCAATCCTCAAGCGTCAATCCTCAATCCTCAATCGTCAAATCTCAATACTCAGTCCTCAAACCTCAATTCCGAATCCTCAATCCTGAATACTCCATGTTCAGCCCTCAGTTTTCAACAATCAATTGTCAATCCTCAATTCTCAACCTTCAATCCTCAGTACTCAATCCTCAATCCTCAATACTCAATCCACAATCCTCAATCCTCAATCCTCAATCCTCAATCCTCAATCCTCAATCCTCAATCCTCAATCCTCAATCCTCAATCTTCAATCCTCAATCCTCAATCTTCAATCCTCAATACCCAATCCTCAATATTCAATCCTCAATCCTCAATCCTCAATCCTCAATCCTCAATCCTCAATCCTCAATCCTCAATCCTTAATCTTCAATCCTCAATCCCCAATCCTCAACCTTCAATCCTCAATCCTCAATCGTCAATCCTCAATCCTCAATCCTTAATCTTCAATCCTCAATCCCCAATCCTCAATCTTCAATCCCCAGTCCTCAATCCTCAATCCTCAATCCTCAACCCTCAATCCACAATCCTCAATCTTCAATACTCAATCTTCAATCCTCAATCCTCAATCCTCAATAATCAATCTCCAATCCTACAACCTCAAACCTCAATCCTCAGTCTTCGATCCTCAATCCTCAATCCTCAATCCTCAATCCTCAATCCTCAATCTTCAATCCTCAATACACAATCTTCAATCCTCAATCCTCAATCCTCAATCCTCAATCCTGAATCCTCAATCCTCAATCCTGAATCTTCAATCCTCAATGCTCCATCGTCAATCTTCAATCCTCAATCCTCAATCCTCAATTCTCAATCCTCAATCCTCAATCCTCAGTCCTCAGTCCTCAAACCTCAATCCTCAACCCTGAGCCCTCGTACTCAACACTCAACACTCAATCCTCAATCCTTAATCTTCAATACTCAATCTTCATTCCTCAATCCTCAATCCTCAGTCCTCAATCCTCAACCCTCAATCCTCAATCATCAATACTCGATCATCAATCCTCAATACTTAATCTTCAATCCTCAATCACCAATCCTCAATCTTCAATCCTCAATACTCAATCCTCAATCCTCAATTCTCATTCCTCAATTCTCTATCCTCAATCCTCAATCGTTAATCTTCAATACTCAATCAGCAATACTCAATCTTCAATCCTCAATCCTCAATCCTCAATCCTCGATACCCAATCCTCAATCCTCAATCCTCAATCCTCAATCCTCAATCCTCAATCCTCAATCCTCAATCTTCAATCCTCAATACCCAATCCTCAATATTCAATCCTCAATCCTCAATCCTCAATCCTCAATCCTCAATCCTCAATACTCAATCCTTAATCTTCAATCCTCAATCCCCAATCCTCAACCTTCAATCCTCAATCCTCAATCCTCAATCCTCAATCCTCAATCCTTAATCTTCAATCCTCAATCCCCAATCCTCAATCTTCAATCCCCAGTCCTCAATCCTCAATCCTCAATCCTCAACCCTCAATCCACAATCCTCAATCTTCAATACTCAATCTTCAATCCTCAATCCTCAATCCTCAATAATCAATCTCCAATCCTACAACCTCAAACCTCAATCCTCAGTCTTCGATCCTCAATCCTCAATCCTCAATCCTCAATCCTCAATCCTCAATCTTCAATCCTCAATACACAATCTTCAATCCTCAATCCTCAATCCTCAATCCTCAATCCTCAATCCTCGATCCTCAATCCTGAATCTTCAATCCTCAATGCTCCATCGTCAATCTTCAATCCTCAATCCTCAATCCTCAATTCTCAATCCTCAATCCTCAATCCTCAGTCCTCAGTCCTCAAACCTCAATCCTCAACCCTGAGCCCTCGTACTCAACACTCAACACTCAATCCTCAATCCTCAATCTTCAATACTCAATCTTCATTCCTCAATCCTCAATCCTCAGTCCTCAATCCTCAACCCTCAATCCTCAATCATCAATACTCAATCATCAATCCTCAATCCGTAATCTTCAATCCTCAATCACCAATCCTCAATCTTCAATCCTCAATACTCAATCCTCAATCCTCAATCCTCATTCCTCAATCCTCTATCCTCAATCCTCAATCGTTAATCTTCAATACTCAATCAGCAATACTCAATCTTCAATCCTCAATCCTCAATCCTCAATCCTCAATACTCAATCCTCAATCCTCAATCCTCAACATTCAATCCTCAAACGTCAGAACTCAATCTTCAATCCTCAATCCTCAATCCTCAATCCTCAATCTTCAATCCTCAATACACAATCTTCATTCCTCAATCCTCAATCCTCAATCCTCAATCCTCAATCTTCAATCCTCAATACCCAATTATCAATCTTCAATCCTCAATCCTCAATCCTCAATACTCAATCCACAATCCTCAATCCTCAGTCCTCAATCCTCAATCCTCAATCCTCAATCCTCAATCCTTAATCTTCAATCCTCAATCCCCAATCCTCAACCTTCAATCCTCAATCCTCAATCCTCAATCCTCAATCCTCAATCCTTAATCTTCAATCCTCAATCCCCAATCCTCAATCTTCAATCCCCAGTCCTCAATCCTCAATCCTCAAGCGTCAATCCTCAATCCTCAATCGTCAAATCTCAATACTCAGTCCTCAAACGTCAATTCCGAATCCTCAATCCTGAATACTCAATGTTCAGCCCTCAGTTTTCAACAATCAATTGTCAATCCTCAATACTCAACCTTCAATCCTCAGTACTCAATCTTCAATCCTCAATCCTCAGTTCTCAATCCTCAATCCTCAATCCTCAATCGTCAATCCTCAATCCCCAATCCTCAATCTTCAATCCACAATCCTCAACCCTCAATCCTCAATCCTCAATCTTCAATCCTCAATACTCAATCTTCAATCCTCAATCCTCAACCCTCGATCCTCAATCTTCAATCCTCAACCCTGAATCCTCAATCCTCAATCCTCATTCTTCAATCCTCAATACCCAATCCTCAATCCTCAATCCTCAATTGTCAATCTTCAACCCTCAATCTTCAATCCTCAATAATCAACCCCCAATCCTAGATGCTCAATCCCCAATCCTCAATCCTTAATCCTCAATTTTCAATCATCAATCCCTAGTCCTCAATCTTCAGTCCTCAATGCTCAATCCTCAATCCTCAATCCTCAATCCTCAGTCCTCAATCCTCAACCCTCAATCCTCAAACCTCAATCCTCTATCCTCAATATTCAACACACAACCCTCAACCATCAATCCTCAATACTCAACCGTCAATCCTCAATTCTCAATACTCAATAGAATATCCTGAATTCTCATTTTTCAATACTCAATCCACAATATCCAATAATCAAACTTCAATCCTCAAACGTCTACCCACAACTCTCAATCCTCAACACTCTGTCCTCTCTCTTCAATCCTCCATCCTCAATCCTCAATCCTCAAGCGTCAATCCTCAATCCTCAATCGTCAAATCTCAATACTCAGTCCTCAAACCTCAATTCCGAATCCTCAATCCTGATTACTCCATGTTCAGCCCTCAGTTTTCAACAATCAATTGTCAATCCTCAATTCTCAACCTTCAATCCTCAGTACTCAATCTTCAATCCTCAATCCTGAGTTCTCAATCCTCAATCCTCAATCCTCAATCGTCAATCCTCAACCCTCAATCTTCAATCATCAATATTCAGTCTTCAATCCTCAATCCTCAATCCTCAATCCTCAATCCTCAATCCTCAGTCCTCAATCCTCAATCCTGAATCCTCAAACCTCAATCCTCAACCGTCAGTCCTCGTCCTCAATCCTCAACCATCAATCCTCAACCCTCAATCTTCAATCATCAATATTCAGTCTTCAATCCTCAATCCTCAATCCTCAATCCTCAATCCTCAATCCTCAATCCTCAATCCTCATTGTTCAATCCTCAATACCCATTCCTCAATCTTCAATCCTCAATCTTCAATCCTCAATCCTCAACCCTCAATCCTCAATCCTCAATCCCCAATCCTCAATCCTCAATCGTCAATCTCCAATCCTGAATACTCAATCTTCAATCCTCAACACTCAATCCTCAATCCGCATTCTTCAACCCTCAATACCCAATCCTCAATCTTCAATCCTCAATCCTCAATCCTCAATTCTCAATCCTCAATCCTCAGTCCTCAGTTCTCAAACCTCAATCCTCAACCCTCAGCCCTCATCCTCAATCCTCAATCTTCAATCCTCAATCCTCAATCCTCAATGCTCAATTCTCAATCCTCAATCCTCAGTCCTCAATCCTCAATCCTCAAACCTCAAACCTCAATCCTCAACCGTCAGTCCTCGTCCTCAATCCTCAACCATCAATCCTCAACCCTCAATCTTCAACCATCAATATTCAATCTTCAATCCTCAATCCTCAATCCTCAATTCTCAATCCTCAATCCTCATTGCTCAATCCTCAATCCCCAATCCTCAATCTTCAATCCTCAATCCTCAATCCTCAATCCACAATCCTCTATCTTCAATCCTCAATCCTCAACCCTCGATCCTCAATCTTCAATCCTCAACCCTCAATCCTCAATCCTCAGTCCTCAATCCTCAACCCTCAATCCTCAAACCTCAATCCTCTATCCTCAATATTCAACACACAACCCTCAACCATCAATCCCCAATACTCAACCATCAATCCTCAATTCTCAATACTCAATAGAATATCCTGAATTCTCAATTTTCAATACTCAATCCACAATAATCGATAATCAAACCACAATCCTCAAACATCAATTATCAACACTCAATCCTCATCACTCAGTACTCTCTCTTCAATCCTCCATCCTCAATCCTCAAGCGACAATCCTCAATCCTCAATCCTCAATCCTCAATCATCAATCCTCAATCCCCAATCCTCAATCTTCAGTCCTCAATCCTCAGTCCTCAATCCTCAATCGTCAATCCTCAATCCCCAATCCTCTATCTTCAATACTCAATCCTCAATCCTCTGTCCTCAATCCTCAATCCTTAATCTTCAATCCTCAATACTCAATCTTCAATCCCCAATCCTCAATCCTCAACCCTCAATCCGCAAACCTCATTCTTCGATCCTCAGTCCTCAGTCCTCAAACCTCTATCCTCAACCCTCAGCCCTCATCCTCAATTCTCAATTCTCAATCCTCAATCCTCAATCCTCAATCCTCAATCTTCAATCATCAATAATCAATCTCCAATCCTAGATCCTCAATCCCCAATACTCAATCATTAATCCTCAACTTTCAATCCTCAATCCCCAGTCCTCAATCTTCAACCCTCAATGCTCAATCCTCAGTCCTCAATCCTCAATCCTCAATCCCCAATTCTCAATCCTCAATCCTCAGTCCTCAGTCCTCAAACCTCAATCCTCAATCTGCAATCCTCATTCTTGAACCCTCAATCCTCAATCCTCTATCCTCAATCCTCAATCGTCAATCCTCAATCCCGAATCCTCTATCTTCAATACTCAATCCTCAATCCTCAGTCCTCAATCCTCAATCCTCAATCTTCAATCCTCAATACTCAATCTTCAATCCCCAATCCTCAATCCTCAATCCTAAATCCTCATTCCGCAACTCTCATTCTTCAACCCTCATTCCTCAATCCTCTATCATCAATCCTCAATCTTCCATCCACAATACTCAATCTTCAATCCTCAATCCACAATCCTCAATCCACAATCCTCAATCCTCAATCCTCAATCTTCAATCCTCAATACTCAATCTTCAATCCTCAATCCTCTATCCTCAACCCTCAATCCTCATTCTTCAATCCTTAATACCCAATCCTCAATCGTCAATCCTCAATACTCCATCCTCAATCCTCAATCCTCAATCCTCAGTCCTCAATCCTCAATCATCAAACCCCAATTCTCAATCCTCAATCCTCAGTCCTCAGTCCTCAAACCTCTATCCTCAACACTCAGCCCTCATCCTCAATCCTAGATGCTCAATCCTCATCCTCAAACTTCAATCCTCAATACTCATTCTTCAAGCCTCAATCATCAATCCTCAATCCTCAATCCTCAATCCTCAATCCTCAATCCTCAATCCTCAATCCTCAATCCTCAATCCTCAGTCCTCAATACTCAACCCCCAATCCTCAAACCTCAATCCTCAACCGTCAGTCCTCGTCCTCAATCCTCAACCCTCAATCCTCAATCCTCAATCTTCAATCATCAATACTCAATCTTCAATCCTCAGTCCTGAATCCTCAATCCTCAATCCTCAATCCTCAATCCTCAATCCTCAATCCTCAATCCTCATTGTTCAATCCTCAATACCCATTCCTCAGTCTTCAATCCTCAACCTTCAATCCTCAATCCTCAATCCTCAATCCTCAATCCTCAATCCCCAATCCTCAATCCTCAATCGTCAATCTCCAATCCTGAATACTCAATCTTCAATCCTCAACCCTCAATCCTCAATCCGCATTCTTCAAACCTCAATACCCAATCCTCAATCTTCAATCCTCAATCCTCAATCCTCAATTCTCAATCCTCAATCCTCAGTCCTCAGTTCTCAAACCTCAATCCTCAACCCTCAGCCCTCATCCTCAATCCTCAATCTTCAATCCTCAATCCTCAATCCTCAATGCTCAATTCTCAATCCTCAATCCTCAGTCCTCAATCCTCAATCCTCAAACCTCAAACCTCAATCCTCAACCGTCAGTCCTCGTCCTCAATCCTCAACCATCAATCCTCAACCCTCAATCTTCAACCATCAATATTCAATCTTCAATCCTCAATCCTCAATCCTCAATTCTCAATCCTCAATCCTCATTGCTCAATCCTCAATACCCAATCCTCAATCTTCAATCCTCAATTTTCAATCCTCAATCCTCAATCCTCAATCCTCAATACTCAATCTTCAATCATCAATACTCAATCTGCAATACCCAATCCTCAATCTTCAATCCTCAGTCCTCAATCCTCAATCCTCAATCCCCAAACCTCAGTCCTCAACTGTCAGTCCTCGTCCTCAATCCTGAACCCTCAATCCTCAATACTCAATCCTCAATCTTCAATCCTCAATACTCAATCTTCAATCCTCAATCCTCAATCCTCAATCCTCAATCCTCAATCCTCAATCCTCAGTCATAAATCCTCAACCTTCAATACTCAATCGTCAATCCTCAGTCCTCAATCCTCAATCCGCAACCCTCGTTCCTCAATCCTCAATCTTCAATCATCAATACTCAATCTTCAATCCTCAATCCTCAATCCTCAATCTTCAATCCTCAATCCTCAATCTTCAATCATCAATCTCCAATCCTAGATCCTCAATCCCCAATCTTCAATCCTCAATCCTCAATCCTCAATCCTCAATCCTCAATCCTTAATCCTCAATCTTCAATCCTCAATACTCAATCTGCAATACCCAATCCTCAATCTTCAATCCTCAATCCTCAATCCTCAATCCTCAATCCTCAGTCCTCAAAGCTCAATCCTGTATCCTCAACCCTGAATCCTCAATCTTCAGCCCTGAGTCCTCAACAATCAGTTTTCAATCCTCAACCCTCAATAGAATATCGTTAGGTCGCAGTTTTCAATACTCAATACTCAATCTGTAATCTTCAAATCTATATCCACAAACATCAATTCTCATGACTCAATCCTCAATACTCAGTCCCCAATCCTCAATCTTCAATCCTCAATCCTCAATCCTCAATCCTCGACCTTCAATCCTCAATACTCAATCTTCAATCCTCAATCCTCAGTCCTCAATCCTCAATCTTCATTCCTCAATACTCAATCCTCAATCCTCAATCCTCAATCCTCAATCCTCAATCCTCAATCTTCAATCCTCAATACCCAATCGTCAATGTTCAATCCGCAATGCCCAATCCTCAATCTTCAATCCTCAATTCTCAATCCTCAATCCTCAATCCTCAGTCCTCAATCCTCAATCTTCATTCCTCAATACTCAATCCTCAATCCTCAATCCTCAATCCTCAATCCTCAATCCTCAATCCTCAATCCCCAATCCTCAATCCTCAATCGTCAATCTCCAATCCTGAATACTCAATCTTCTATCCTCAATCCTCAATCCTCAATCCTCAATCCTCAATCCTCATTGTTCAATCCTCAATACCCATTCCTCAGTCTTCAATCCTCAACCTTCAATCCTCAATCCTCAATCCTCAATCCTCAATCCTCAATCCTCAATCCCCAATCCTCAATCCTCAATCGTCAATCTCCAATCCTGAATACTCAATCTTCAATCCTCAACCCTCAATCCTCAATCCGCATTCTTCAATCCTCAATACCCAATCCTCAATCTTCAATCCTCAATCCTCAATCCTCAATTCTCAATCCTCAATCCTCAGTCCTCAGTTCTCAAACCTCAATCCTCAACCCTCAGCCCTCATCCTCAATCCTCAATCTTCAATCCTCAATCCTCAATCCTCAATGCTCAATTCTCAATCCTCAATCCTCAGTCCTCAATCCTCAATCCTCAAACCTCAAACCTCAATCCTCAACCGTCAGTCCTCGTCCTCAATCCTCAACCATCAATCCTCAACCCTCAATCTTCAACCATCAATATTCAATCTTCAATCCTCAATCCTCAATCCTCAATTCTCAATCCTCAATCCTTATTGCTCAATCCTCAATACCCAATCCTCAATCTTCAATCCTCAATTTTCAATCCTCAATCCTCAATCCTCAATCCTCAATACTCAATCTTCAATCATCAATACTCAATCTTCAATCCTCAGTCCTCAATCCTCAATCCTCAATCCTCAATCCTCAATCCTCAATCCTCAATATTCAACACACAACCCTCAACCATCAATCCTCAATACTCAACCATCAATCCTCAATTCTCAATACTCAATAGAATATCCTAAATTCACATGGTTCAATACTCAATCCACAATCCTCAATCATCAACCCCCAATCCTAGATGCTCAATCCCCAATCCTCAATCCTTAATCCTCAATTTTCAATCATCAATCGCCAGTCCTCAATCTTCAATCCTCAATGCGCAATCCTCAATCCTCAATCCTCAATCCTCTATCTTCAATCCTCAGTACTCAATCCTCAATCATCAATCCTCAAACCCCAATCCTCAATACTCAATCGTCAGTCTTCAATTCTCAATGCTCAATCTTCAATCCACAACCCTCAATTCTGAATCCTCAATCCTCATTCTTCAAGCCTCAATACCCAATCCTCAATCTTCAATCCTCAATCCTCAATCCTCAATTCTCAATCCTCAATCCTCAATCCTCAGTCCTCAGTCCTCAAACCTCAATCCTCAACCCTGAGCCCTCGTACTCAACACTCAACACCCAATCCTCAATCCTCAATCTTCAATACTCAATCTTCATTCCTCAATCCTCAATCCTCAATCCTCAATCCTCAACCCTCAATCCTCAATCATCAATACTCAATCATCAATCCTCAATCCTTAATCTTCAATCCTCAATCACCAATCCTCAATCTTCAATCCTCAATACTCAATCCTCAATCCTCTATCCTCATTCCTCAATTGTCTATCCTCAATCCTCAATCGTAAATCTTCAATACTCAATCAGCAATACTCAATCTTCAATCCTCAATCCTCAATCCTCAATCCTCAATATTCAATACTCAATCCTCAATCCTCAATCCTCAATCCACAATCCTCAATCCTCATTCCTCAAACCTCAATCCTCAACCCTCAGTCCTCATCCTCAATTCTCAATTCTCAATCCTCAATCCTCAATCCTCAATCCTCAATCTTCAATCCTCAATCTTCAATCCTCAAAGTTCAATCCTCAATGCTCAATCCTCAGTCCTGAGCCCTCAATCCTCAATCCCCAAATCTCAATCCTCAATCATCAGTCCTCAGTCCTCAAACCTCAATCCTCAACCCTCAGCCCTCATCCTCAATCCTCAATGCTCAATCCTCAATCCTCAAGCTTCAATCTTCAATACTCAATCTTCAATCCCCAATCCTCAATCCTCAATCCTCAATCCTCAACCCTCAATCCTCAATCCTCAATCCTCAATCCTCAATCCTCAGACCTCAATACTCAACCCTCAATCCTCAAACCTCAATCCTCAACCGTCAGTCCTCGCCCTCAATCCTCAACCCTCAATCCTCAATCCTCAATCTTCAATCATCAATACTCAATCTTCAATCCTCAGTCCTCAATCCTCAATCCTCAATCCTCAATCCTCAATCCTCAATCTTCAATCCTCAATCCCCATTCTTCAACCCTCAATACCCAATCCTCAATCTTCAATCCTCAATCCTCAATCCTCAATTCTCAATCCTCACTCCTCAGTCCTCAGTCCTCAAACCTCAATCCTCAACCCTCAGCCCTCAGTCCTCGTCCTCAATCCTCAAACCTCAACCCTCAGCCCTCATCCTCAATCCTCAATGCTCAATCCTCAATCCTCAAACTTCAATCCTCAATACTCATTCTTCAATCCTCAATCCTCAATCCTCAATCCTCAATCCTCAATCTTCAATCCTCAATACCCAATCGTCAATGTTCAATCCGCAATGCCCAATCCTCAATCTTCAATCCTCAATTCTCAATCCTCAATCCTCAATCCTCAGTCCTCAATCCTCAGTCCTCAATCCTCAATCCTCAAACCTCAAACCTCAATCCTCAACCGTCAGTCCTCGTCCTCAATCCTCAACCATCAATCCTCAACCCTCAATCTTCAACCATCAATATTCAATCTTCAATCCTCAATCCTCAATCCTCAATTCTCAATCCTCAATCCTTATTGCTCAATCCTCAATACCCAATCCTCAATCTTCAATCCTCAATTTTCAATCCTCAATCCTCAATCCTCAATCCTCAATACTCAATCTTCAATCATCAATACTCAATCTTCAATCCTCAGTCCTCAATCCTCAATCCTCAATCCTCAATCCTCAATCCTCAATCCTCAATATTCAACACACAACCCTCAACCATCAATCCTCAATACTCAACCATCAATCCTCAATTCTCAATACTCAATAGAATATCCTAAATTCACATGGTTCAATACTCAATCCACAATCCTCAATCATCAACCCCCAATCCTAGATGCTCAATCCCCAATCCTCAATCCTTAATCCTCAATTTTCAATCATCAATCGCCAGTCCTCAATCTTCAATCCTCAATGCGCAATCCTCAATCCTCAATCCTCAATCCTCTATCTTCAATCCTCAGTACTCAATCCTCAATCATCAATCCTCAAACCCCAATCCTCAATACTCAATCGTCAGTCTTCAATTCTCAATGCTCAATCTTCAATCCACAACCCTCAATTCTGAATCCTCAATCCTCATTCTTCAAGCCTCAATACCCAATCCTCAATCTTCAATCCTCAATCCTCAATCCTCAATTCTCAATCCTCAATCCTCAATCCTCAGTCCTCAGTCCTCAAACCTCAATCCTCAACCCTGAGCCCTCGTACTCAACACTCAACACCCAATCCTCAATCCTCAATCTTCAATACTCAATCTTCATTCCTCAATCCTCAATCCTCAATCCTCAATCCTCAACCCTCAATCCTCAATCATCAATACTCAATCATCAATCCTCAATCCTTAATCTTCAATCCTCAATCACCAATCCTCAATCTTCAATCCTCAATACTCAATCCTCAATCCTCAATCCTCATTCCTCAATTGTCTATCCTCAATCCTCAATCGTAAATCTTCAATACTCAATCAGCAATACTCAATCTTCAATCCTCAATCCTCAATCCTCAATCCTCAATATTCAATACTCAATCCTCAATCCTCAATCCTCAATCCACAATCCTCAATCCTCATTCCTCAAACCTCAATCCTCAACCCTCAGTCCTCATCCTCAATTCTCAATTCTCAATCCTCAATCCTCAATCCTCAATCCTCAATCTTCAATCCTCAATCTTCAATCCTCAAAGTTCAATCCTCAATGCTCAATCCTCAGTCCTGAGCCCTCAATTCTCAATCCCCAAATCTCAATCCTCAATCATCAGTCCTCAGTCCTCAAACCTCAATCCTCAACCCTCAGCCCTCATCCTCAATCCTCAATGCTCAATCCTCAATCCTCAAGCTTCAATCTTCAATACTCAATCTTCAATCCCCAATCCTCAATCCTCAATCCTCAATCCTCAACCCTCAATCCTCAATCCTCAATCCTCAATCCTCAATCCTCAGACCTCAATACTCAACCCTCAATCCTCAAACCTCAATCCTCAACCGTCAGTCCTCGCCCTCAATCCTCAACCCTCAATCCTCAATCCTCAATCTTCAATCATCAATACTCAATCTTCAATCCTCAGTCCTCAATCCTCAATCCTCAATCCTCAATCCTCAATCCTCAATCTTCAATCCTCAATCCCCATTCTTCAACCCTCAATACCCAATCCTCAATCTTCAATCCTCAATCCTCAATCCTCAATTCTCAATCCTCACTCCTCAGTCCTCAGTCCTCAAACCTCAATCCTCAACCCTCAGCCCTCAGTCCTCGTCCTCAATCCTCAAACCTCAACCCTCAGCCCTCATCCTCAATCCTCAATGCTCAATCCTCAATCCTCAAACTTCAATCCTCAATACTCATTCTTCAATCCTCAATCCTCAATCCTCAATCCTCAATCCTCAGTCCTCAATCATCAGTCCTCAGTCCTCAATCCTCAATCCTCAACCCTCAGTCCTCGTCCTCAATCCTCAAACCTCAATTCTCAATCCTCAATCCTCAATCCTCAATCTTCAATCCTCAATCCCCATTCTTCAACCCTCAATACCCAATCCTCAATCTTCAATCCTCAATCCTCAATCCTCAATTCTCAATCCTCACTCCTCAGTCCTCAGTCCTCAAACCTCAATCCTCAGCCCTCAGCCCTCATCCTCAATCCTCAATCTTCAATCCTCAATCCTCAATCCTCAATGCTCAATTCTCAATTCTCAATCCTCAGTCCTCAATCCTCAATCCTCAATCCTCAAACCGCTATCCTCAACCGTCAGTCCTCGTCCTCAATCCTCAACCATCAATCCTCAACCCTCAATCTTCAACCATCAATATTCAATCTTCAATCCTCAATCCTCAATCCTCAATCCTCAATCCTCAATCCCCAATCCTCATTGTTCAATCCTCAATACCCAATCCTCAATCTTCAATCCTCAATTTTCAATCCTCACTCCTCAATCCTCAATCCTCAATCCTCAATCCCCAATCCTCAATACTCAATCGTCAATCTCCAATCCCGAATACTCAATCTTCAATCCTCATCCCTCAGCCCTCATCCTCAATCCTCAATCCTCAATCCTCAATCCTCAATCTTCAATCCTCAATACTCAATCTTCAATCCTCAATCCTCAATCCTCAGTCCTCAAACCTCAATTCTGAATCCTCAATCCTGAATCCTCAGACATCAAACATCAATACTCAACCCTCAGACCTCGTCCTCAATCCACAACACTTAATCCCCAAACCTCAATCTTCAATCGTCAATATTCAATCTTCAATCCTCAAACCTCAATCCTCAATCCTCAATCCTCAATCCTCAATGTTCAATCCTCAATACCGAATCCTGAATCTTCAATCCTCAGTCCTCAATCCTCAATCCTCAATCCTCGGTCCTCAAACCACAATCCTGAATCCTCAGTCCCGAATCCTCAATCTTCAGCCCTCAGTCCTCAACAATCAGTTGTTAATCCTCAATCCTCAATAGAATATCCTCAATTCAGAGTTTTCAATACTCAATACTCAATCTGCAATCTTCAAATGTCTATCCACAAACATCAATTCTCATCACTCAACCCTCAACACTCAGTCCCCAATTCTCAATCTTCAATCCTCAACCCTCAATCCTAAATACTCAATCCTCAACCTTCAATCCTCAATACTCAATCTGCAACCCTCAATTCTCAATCCTCAATCCCCAATCCTCATTCTTCAATCCTCAATACCCAAACCTCAATCTTCAATCCTCAATCCTCAATCCTCAATTCTCAATACTCAATAGAATATCCTGAATTCTGAATTTTCAATACTCAATGCTCAATAAACGATAATCAAACCACAATCCTCAAACATCAATTCTCAACACTCAATCCTCATCACTCAGTACTCCCTCTTCAATCCTCCATCCTCAATCCTCAAGCGTCAATCCACAATCCTCAATCCTCAATCCTCAATCCTCAATCATCAACCCTCAATCCCCAATCCTCAATCTTCAGTACTCAATCCTCAGTCCTCAATCCTCAATCGTCAATCCTCAATCCCCAATCCTCTATCTTCAATGCTCAATCCTCAATCCTCAGTCCTCAAAACTCAATCCTCAACCTTCAATCCTCAATACTCAATCTTCAATCCCCAATCCTCAATCCTCAACCCTCAATCCGCAATCCTCAATCCTCAATCGTCAATCTCCAATCCTGAATACTCAATCTTCAATCCTCAATCCTCAATCCTCAATCCTCAATCCTCAATCCTCATTGTTCAATCCTCAATACCCATTCCTCAGTCTTCAATCCTCAACCTTCAATCCTCAATCCTCAATCCTCAATCCTCAATCCTCAATCCCCAATCCTCAATCCTCAATCGTCAATCTCCAATCCTGAATACTCAATCTTCAATCCTCAACCCTCAATCCTCAATCCGCATTCTTCAATCCTCAATACCCAATCCTCAATCTTCAATCCTCAATCCTCAATCCTCAATTCTCAATCCTCAATCCTCAGTCCTCAGTTCTCAAACCTCAATCCTCAACCCTCAGCCCTCATCCTCAATCCTCAATCTTCAATCCTCAATCCTCAATCCTCAATGCTCAATTCTCAATCCTCAATCCTCAGTCCTCAATCCTCAATCCTCAAACCTCAAACCTCAATCCTCAACCGTCAGTCCTCGTCCTCAATCCTCAACCATCAATCCTCAACCCTCAATCTTCAACCATCAATATTCAATCTTCAATCCTCAATCCTCAATCCTCAATTCTCAATCCTCAATCCTCATTGCTCAATCCTCAATACCCAATCCTCAATCTTCAATCCTCAATTTTCAATCCTCAATCCTCAATCCTCAATCCTCAATACTCAATCTTCAATCATCAATACTCAATCTGCAATACCCAATCCTCAATCTTCAATCCTCAGTCCTCAATCCTCAATCCTCAATCCCCAAACCTCAGTCCTCAACTGTCAGTCCTCGTCCTCAATCCTGAACCCTCAATCCTCAATACTCAATCCTCAATCTTCAATCCTCAATACTCAATCTTCAATCCTCAATCCTCAATCCTCAATCCTCAATCCTCAATCCTCAATCCTCAGTCATAAATCCTCAACCTTCAATACTCAATCGTCAATCCTCAGTCCTCAATCCTCAATCCGCAACCCTCGTTCCTCAATCCTCAATCTTCAATCATCAATACTCAATCTTCAATCCTCAATCCTCAATCCTCAATCTTCAATCCTCAATCCTCAATCTTCAATCATCAATCTCCAATCCCAGATCCTCAATCCCCAATCTTCAATCCTCAATCCTCAATCCTCAATCCTCAATCCTCAATCCTTAATCCTCAATCTTCAATCCTCAATACTCAATCTGCAATACCCAATCCTCAATCTTCAATCCTCAATCCTCAATCCTCAATCCTCAATCCTCAGTCCTCGAAGCTCAATCCTGTATCCTCAACCCTGAATCCTCAATCTTCAGCCCTGAGTCCTCAACAATCAGTTTTCAATCCTCAACCCTCAATAGAATATCGTTAGGTCGCAGTTTTCAATACTCAATACTCAATCTGTAATCTTCAAATCTATATCCACAAACATCAATTCTCATGACTCAATCCTCAATACTCAGGCCCCAATCCTCAATCTTCAATCCTCAATCCTCAATCCTCAATCCTCGACCTTCAATCCTCAATCCTCAATCCTCAATCCTCAATCCTCAGTCCTCAATACTCAACCCTCACTCCTCAAACCTCAATCCTCAACCGTCAGTCCTCGTCGTCAATCCTCAACCCTCAATCCTCAATCCTCAATCTTCAATCCTCAATACCCAATCCTCAATCCTCATTCCTCAATTGTCAATCTTCAACCCTCAATCTTCAATCCTCAATAATCAGTCTCCTGCCCTAGATCCTCACTCCCCAATCCTCAATCCTTAATCCTCAATTTTCAATCCTCAATCCCCAGTCCTCCATCTTCAATCCTCAATGCTCAATCCTCAATCCTCAATCCTCAATCCTCAGTCCTCGATCCTCAACTCTCAATCCTCAAACCCCAATCCTCAATCCTCAATATTCAACACACAACCCTCAACCATCAATCCTCAATGCTCAACCATCAATCCTCAATTCTCAATACTCAATATAATATCCTGAATTCTCATTTTTCAATACTCAATCCACAATATTCAATAATCAAACCTCAATCCTCAAACATCAATCCTCAATCCCCAATCCTCAATCCTCAATGCTCAATCCTCAATCCTCAAACTTCAATCCTCAATACTCATTCTTCAATCCTCAATCCTCAATCTTCAATCCTCAATCCTCAATCCTCAATCCTCAACCCTCAATCCTCAATCCTCAGTCCTCAATACTCAACCCCCAATCCTCAAACCTCTATCCTCAACCGTCAGTCCTCGTCCTCAATCCTCAACCCTCAATCCCCAATCCTCAATCTTCAGTCCTCAATCCTCAGTCCTCAATCCTCAATCCTCAATCCTCAATCCTCAATCCTCATTCATCAATGCTCAATACCCAATCCTCAATCCTCAATCCTCGTTCCTCAAACATCAATCCTCAAACCTCAGCCCTCATCCTCAATTCTCAATTCTCAATCCTCAATCCTCAATCCTCAATCCTCAATCCTCAATCCTCAGTCCTCGATCCTCAACCCTCAATCCTCAAACCCCAAACCTCAATCCTCAATATTCAACACACAACCCTCAACCTTCAATCCTCAATACTCAACTATGAATCCTCAATTCTCAATACTCAATAGAATATCCTGAATTCTCAGTTTTCAATACTCAATCCTCAATCTTCAATCTTCAAATCTCAATCCACAAACATCAATTATCATCACTCAACCCTCAACACTCAGACCACAATCTTCAATCCTCAATCCTCAGTCCTCAAGCTTCAATCCTCAATACTCAATCTTCAATCCTCAATCCTCAATTCTCAATCCTCAATCCTCAATCCTCAATCGTCAGTCATCAATCCAAAATTCTCAATCTTCAACCCTCAATCCTCAATCCTCTATAATCAATCCTCAATCTACAATCCTCAATAATCAATCTTCAATCCTCAACACACAATCCTCAATCCACAATCCTCAATCCTCAATCCTCAATCTTCAATCCCCAATACTCAATCTTCAATCCTCAATCCTCAATCCTCATCCTCATTCTTCAATCCTCATTACCCAATCCTCAATTATCAATCCTCAATCCTCCATCCTCAATTCTCAATCCTCAAACCTCAATCCTCAGTCCTCGAGCCCTCAAACCTCAATCCTCAACCCTCAGCCCTCATCCTCAATCCTCAATCCTCAATCCTCAATCCTAAATATTCAATCCTCAATACTCAACCTTCAATCCTCAATCCTCAATCCTCAATCCTCTATCTTCAATCCTCAATCCTCAATCCTCATTCTTCAATGCTCAATACCCAATCCTCAATCCTCAATCCTCGTTCCTCAAACATCAATCCTCAAACCTCAGCCCTCATCCTCAATTCTCAATTCTCAATCCTCAATCCTCAATCCTCAATCCTCAATCCTCAATCCTCAGTCCTCAAACCTCGACCCTCAATCCTCAAACCTCAATCCTTATCCGTCAGTCCTCGTACTCAATCCTCAATCCTCAATTTCAATCCTCAATACTCAATCTTCAATCCTGAATCCTCAATCCTCAATCCCCAACCCTCGATCCTCAATCTTCAATCCTCAAGCCTCAATCCTCAATCCTCAATCCTCATTCTTCAATCCTCAATACCCAATCCTCAATCCTCATTCCTCAATTGTCAATCTTCAACCCTCAATCTTCAATCCTCAATAATCAGTCTCCTGTCCTAGATCCTCACTCCCCAATCCTCAATCCTTAATCCTCAATTTTCAATCCTCAATCCCCAGTCCTCCATCTTCAATCCTCAATGCTCAATCCTCAATCCTCAATCCTCAATCCTCAGTCCTCGATCCTCAACTCTCAATCCTCAAACCCCAATCCTCAATCCTCAATATTCAACACACAACCCTCAACCATCAATCCTCAATGCTCAACCATCAATCCTCAATTCTCAATACTCAATATAATATCCTGAATTCTCATTTTTCAATACTCAATCCACAATATTCAATAATCAAACCTCAATCCTCAAACATCAATCCTCAATCCCCAATCCTCAATCCTCAATGCTCAATCCTCAATCCTCAAACTTCAATCCTCAATACTCATTCTTCAATCCTCAATCCTCAATCTTCAATCCTCAATCCTCAATCCTCAATCCTCAACCCTCAATCCTCAATCCTCAGTCCTCAATACTCAACCCCCAATCCTCAAACCTCTATCCTCAACCGTCAGTCCTCGTCCTCAATCCTCAACCCTCAATCCCCAATCCTCAATCTTCAGTCCTCAATCCTCAGTCCTCAATCCTCAATCCTCAATCCTCAATCCTCAATCCTCATTCTTCAATGCTCAATACCCAATCCTCAATCCTCAATCCTCGTTCCTCAAACATCAATCCTCAAACCTCAGCCCTCATCCTCAATTCTCAATTCTCAATCCTCAATCCTCAATCCTCAATCCTCAATCTTCAATCCTCAGTCCTCGATCCTCAACCCTCAATCCTCAAACCCCAAACCTCAATCCTCAATATTCAACACACAACCCTCAACCTTCAATCCTCAATACTCAACCATGAATCCTCAATTCTCAATACTCAATAGAATATCCTGAATTCTCAGTTTTCAATACTCAATCCTCAATCTTCAATCTTCAAATCTCAATCCACAAACATCAATTATCATCACTCAACCCTCAACACTCAGTCCACAATCTTCAATCCTCAATCCTCAGTCCTCAAGCTTCAATCCTCAATACTCAATCTTCAATCCTCAATCCTCAATTCTCAATCCTCAATCCTCAATCCTCAATAGTCAGTCATCAATCCAAAATTCTCAATCTTCAACCCTCAATCCTCAATCCTCTATAATCAATCCTCAATCTACAATCCTCAATAATCAATCTTCAATCCTCAACCCACAATCCTCAATCCACAATCCTCAATCCTCAATCCTCAATCTTCAATCCCCAATACTCAATCTTCAATCCTCAATCCTCAATCCTCATCCTCATTCTTCAATCCTCATTACCCAATCCTCAATTATCAATCCTCAATCCTCCATCCTCAATTCTCAATCCTCAAACCTCAATCCTCAGTCCTCGAGCCCTCAAACCTCAATCCTCAACCCTCAGCCCTCATCCTCAATCCTCAATCCTCAATCCTCAATCCTAAATATTCAATCCTCAATACTCAACCTTCAATCCTCAATCCTCAATCCTCAATCCTCTATCTTCAATCCTCAGCCATCAATCCTCAATCTTCAATACTCAATCCTCAGTCCTCAATTCTCAATCTTCAATCCTCAATACTCAATCTTCAATCCTCAATCATCAACCCTCAATGCTTAATCCTCTTTCTTCAATCCTCAATTCCCAATTCTCAACCTTCAATCCACAATTCTCAATCCTCAATTCCCAATCCTCAATCCTCAGTCCTCAGTCCTCAAACCTCAATCGTCAATCCTCAATCCCCAATCCTCAATCTTCAATACTCAATCCTCAATCCTCAATCCTCAATCCTCAATCCTCAATCTTCAATCCTCAATACTCAATCTTCAATCCTCAATCCTCAATCCTCAATTCTCAATCCCCAATCCGCAATCCTCATTCTTCAATCCTCATTCCTCAAACCTCAACCCTCAACCCTCAGTCCTCATCCTCAATTCTCAATTCTCAATCCTCAATCCTCAATCCTCAATCCTCAATCTTCAATCCTCAATAATCAATATCCAATCCTAAATCCTCAATCCCCAATGCTCAATCATTAATCCTCAATTTTCAATCCTCAATCCCCAGTACTCAATCTTCAATCCTCAATGCTCAATCTTCAATGCTCAATCCTCAGTCCTCAATCCTCAATCCTCAATCCCCAATTCTCAAACCTCAATCCTCAGTCCTCAGTCCTCAAACCTCAATCCCCAACCCTCAGCCCTCATCCTCAATCCTCAATGCTCAGTCCTCAATCCTCAAACTTCAATCCTCAATACTCATTCTTCAATCCTCAATCCTCAATGCTCAATCCTCAATGCTCAATCCTCAGTCCTCAATCCTCAATCCTCAATCACCAATTCTCAATCCTCAATCCTCAGTCCTCAGTCCTCAAACCTCAATCCTCAACCCTCTGCCCTCATCCTCAATCCTCAATGCTCAATCCTCAATCCTCAAACTTCAATCCTCAATACTCATTCTTCAATCCTCAATCCTCAATCTTCAATCCTCAATCCTCAATCCTCAATCCTCAATCCTCAATCCTCAATCCTCAATCCTCAGTCCTCAATACTCAACCCCCAAACCTCAAACCTCTATCCTCAACTGTCAGTCCTCGTCCTCAATCCTCAACCCTCAATCCTCAATCCTCAATCTTCAATCATCAATACTCAATCTTCAATCCTCAGTCCTCAATCCTCAATCTTCAATCCTCAATCCTCAATATTCAACACACAACCGTCAACCATCAGTCCTCAATTCTCAATACTCAATAGAATATCCTGAATTCTCATGGTTCAATACTCAATCCACAATACTCAATAATCAAACCTCAATCCTCAAACATCAATCCACAATACTCAATCCTCAACACACTGTCCTCTCTCTTCAATACTCCATCCTCAATCCTCAATCCTCAAGCGTCAATCCTCAATCCTCAATCCTCAAATCTCAATCCTCAGTCCTCAAACCTCAATTCCGAATCCTCAATCCTGAATCCTCAATGTTCAGGACTCAGTTTTCAACAATCAATTGTCAATCCTCAATACTCAATCTTCAATCCTCATTCTTCAATCCTCAATACCCAATCCTCAAACCTCAATCCTCAATTGTCAATCTTCAACCCTCAATCTTCAATCCTCAATAATCAATCTCCAATCTTAGATCCTCAATCCCCAATGCTCAATCATTAATCCCCAATTTTCAATCCTCAATCCCCAGTCCTCAATCTTCAATCCTCAGTGCTCAATCATCAATGCTCAATCCTCAGTCCTCAATCCTCAATCCTCAATCCCCAATTCTCAATCCTCAATCCTCAGTCCTCAGTCCACAAACCTCAATCCTCAACCCTCAGCCCTCATCCTCAATCGTCAATGCTCAATCCTCAATCCTCAAACTTCAATCCTCAATACTCATTCTTCAATCCTCAATCCTCAATCCTCAATCCTCAATCCTCAATCCTCAGTCCTCAATCCTCAATCCTCAATCCTCAATCCTCAGTCCTCAATACTCAACCCCCAATCCTCAAACCTCAATCCTCAACCGTCAGTCCTCGTCCTCAATCCTCAACGCTCAATCCTCAATCTTCAATCTTCAATCACCAATACTCAATCTTCAATCCTCAGTCCTCAGTCCTTAATCCTCAATCCGCAATCCTCAGACCTCTGTCCTCAAACCACAATCCTCAACCCTCAGACCTCCTCCTCAATTCTCAATCCTCAATCCTCAATCCTCAACTTTCAATCCTCAGTACTCAATCCTCAAGCTTCAATACTCAATCCTCAATCCTCAATCCTCAAACCTCAATCCTCAATCCTCATTCCTCAAACCTCAATCCTCAACCCTCAGTCCTCATCCTCAATTCTCAATTCTCAAACCTCAATCCTCCATCCTCAATCCTCAATCTTCAATCCTCAATCCCCAGTCCTCAATCTTCAATCCTCAAAGCTCAATCCTCAATTCTCAATCCTCAGTCCTCAACCCTCAATCCTCAATCCCCAATTCTCAATCCTCAATCCTCAGTCCTCAGTCCTCAAACCTCAATCCTCAACCCGCAGCCCTCATCCTCAATCCCCAATCCTCAATCTTCAGTCCTCAATCCTCAGTTCTCAATCCTCAATCCTCAATCCTCAATCCTCAATCCTCATTCTTCAATGCTCAATACCCAATCCTCAATCCTCAATCCTCGTTCCTCAAACATCAATCCTCAAACCTTAGACCTCATCCTCAATTCTCAATTCTCAATCCTCAATCCTCAATCCTCAATCCTCAATCCTCAGTCCTCAAACCTCGACCCTCAGTCCTCAAACCTCAATCCTCATCCGTCAGTCCTCGTACTCAATCCTCAATCCTCAATCTTCAATGCTCAATACTCAATCTTCAATCCTGAATCCTCAATCCTCAATCCTCAAGCCTCAGTCTCCAATCATCAATCCTCAATCTTCAATACTTAATCCTCAATCCTCAATCCTCAATCCTCAATGCTCAACCATCAATCCTCAATTCTCAATACTCAATAGAATATCCTGAATTCTCAGGATTCAATACTCAAACCTCAATCCACAACCCTCAGCCCTCATCCTCAATCCTCAATCCTCAATCCTCAATCCTCAATCGTCAATACTCAATCCCCAATACTAAATGTTCAATCCTCAATCCTCAATCCTCAATCTTCAATCCTGAATCTTCAATCCTCAATACTCAATCTTCAATCCACAATCCTCAATCCTCAATCCTCAATCCTCAATCCTCAATCCTCAATCCGCAATCCTCAATCTTCAATCATCGATCCTCAACCCTCAGTCCTCAATTCTCAATCTTCAATCCTCAATACTCAATCTTCAATCCTCAATCCTCAACCCTCAATGCTCAATCCTCATTCTTCAATCCTCAATACTCAATCTTCAATCCTCAATCTTCAATCCTCAATCCTCATTCCTCTATCCTCAATCCTCAATCCTCAATCCTCAATCCTCAGTCCTCAATACTCAACCCTCACTCCTCAAACCTCAATCCTCAACCGTCAGTCCTCGTCCTCAATCCTCAACCCTCAATCCTCAATCCTCAATCTTCAATCATCAATACTCAACCTTCAATCCTCAATCCCCAGTCCTCAATCCTCAATCCTCAATCCTCAATCCTCAATCCTCAATCCTCAATCCTCAATCCTCGATCCTCAATCCTCAGTCCTCGATACTCAACCCTCAATCCTCAAACCTCAATCCTCAACCGTCAGTCCTCGTCCTCAATCCTCAACCCTCAATCCTCAATCCTCAATCTTCAATCATCAATACTCAATCTTCAATCCTCAGTCCTCAATCCTCAATCCTCAATCCTCAAGCCTCAATCTCCAATGATCAATCCTCAATCTTCAATACTTAATCCTCAATCCTCAATCCTCCATCCTCAATACTCAACCATCAATCCTCAATTCTCAATACTCAATAGAATATCCTGAATTCTCAGGATTCAATACTCAAACCTCAATCCACAACCCTCAGCCCTCATCCTCAATCCTCAATCCTCAATCCTCAATCGTCAATTCTCAATCCCCAATACTGAATGTTCAATCCTCAATCCTCAATACTCAATCTTCAATCCTCAATCTTCAATCCTCAATTCTCAACCTTCAATCCACAATCCTCAATCCTCAATCCTCAATCCTCAATCCGCAATCCTCAATCTTCAATCCTCGACCCTCAATCCTCAATACTCAATCCTCAATCCTCAGTCCTCAATTCTCAATCTTCAATCCTCAGCCCTCAATCCTCAATCCTCAATCCTCAATCCTCAAAATTCAACACACAACCCTCAACCATCAATCCTCAATACTCAACCATCAATCCTCAATTCTCAATACTCAATAGAATATCCTGAATTCTCATGGTTCAATACTCAATCCACAATACTCAATAATCAAACCACAATCCTCAAACATCAATCCACAACACCCAATCCTCAACACTCTGTCCTCTCTCTTCAATCCTCCATCCTCAATCCTCAATCCTCAAGCGTCAATCCTCAATCCTCAATCCTCAAATCTCAAGCTTCAGTCCATAATCCTCAATTCCGAATCCTCAATCCTGAATCCTCAATTTTCAGCCCTCAGTTTTCAACAATCAATTGTCAATCCTCAATACTCAATCTTCAGTCCTCAGTACTCAATCCTCAATCCTCAATACTCCATCTTCAATCCTCAATCCTCAATCCTCAATTCTCAATCCTCAATCCGCAATCCTCAATCTTCAATCCTCAATACTCAATCTTCAAACCTCAATCCTCAATCCCAAAACCCTCAATCCTCAATATTCAAGACACAACCCTCAACCTTCAATCCTCAATACTCAACCATGAATCCTCAATTCTCAATACTCAATAGAATATCCTGCATTCTCAGTCTTCAATACTCTATCCTCAGCCTTCAATCTTCAAATCTCAATCCACAAACATCAATTATCATCACTCAACCCTCTACACTCAGTCCACAATCTTCAATCCTCAATCCTCAATCCTCAACCGTCAGTCCTCGTCCTCAATCCTCAACCATCAATGCTCAACCCTCAATCTTCAACCATCAATATTCAATCTTCAATCCTCAATCCTCAATCCTCAATCCTCAATCCTCAATCCTCATTGTTCAATCCTCAATACCCAATCCTCAATCTTCAATCCTCAATTTTCAATCCTCAATCCTCAATCCTCAATCCTCAATCCTCAATCCCCAATCCTCAATCCTCAATCGTCAATCTCCAATCCTGAATACTCAATCTTCAATCCTCAACCCTCAATCCTCAATCCCCATTCTTCAATCCTCAATACCCAATCCTCAATCTTCAATCCCCAGTCCTCAATCCTCAACCCTCACACCTCAACCCTCAATCCACAATCCTCAATCTTCATTACTCAATCTTCTATCCTCAATCCTCAATCCTCAATAATCAATCTCCAATCCTACAACCTCAATCCTTAATCTTCAATCCTCAATCCCCAATCCTCAATCTTCAATCCCCAGTCCTCAATCCTCAATCCTCATTCCTCAACCCTCAATCCACAGTCCTCAAGCTTCATTACTCAATCTTCAATCCTCAATCCTCAATCCTCAATAATCAATCTCCAATCCTACAACCTCAAACCTCAATCCTCAATCTTCAATCATCAATACTCAATCTTCAATCCTCAATCTTCAATCCTCAATACTCAATCTTCAATCCCCAATCCTCAATCCTCAACCCTCAATCCGCAATCCTCATTCTTCGATCCTCAGTCCTCAGTCCTCAAACCTCTATCCTCAACCCTCAGCCCTCATCCTCAATTCTCAATTCTCAATCCTCAATCCTCAATCCTCAATCCTCAATCTTCAATCCTCAATAATCAATCTCCAATCCTAGATCCTCAATCCCCAATGCTCAATCATTAATCCTCAACTTTCAATCCTCAATCCCCAGTCCTCAATCTTCAATCCTCAATGCTCAATCCTCAGTCCTCAATCCTCAATCCTCAATCCTCAATCCTCATTGTTCAATCCTCAATACCCAATCCTCAATCTTCAATCCTCAATCTTCAATCCTCAATCCTCAATCCTCAATCCTCAATCCTCAATCCCCAATCCTCAATCCTCAATCGTCAATCTCCAATCCTCAATACTCAATCTTCAATCCTCAACCCTCAATCCTTAATCCGCATTCTTAAACCCTCAATACCCAATCCTCAATCTTCAATCCTCAATCCTCAATCCTCAATTCTCAATCCTCAATCCTCAGTCCTCAGTTCTCAAACCTCAATCCTCAACCCTCAGCCCTCATCCTCAATCCTCAATCCTCAATCCTCAATCCTCAATCCTCGATCCTCAATCCTCAATCCTCAGTCTTCAATACTCAACCCCCAATCCTCAAAGCTCAATCCTCAACCGTCAGTCCTCGTCCTCCATCCTCAACCCTCAATCCTCAATCCTCAATCTTCAATCATCAATACTCAATCTTCAATCCTCAGTCCTGAATCCTCAATCCTCAATCCTCAATCCTCATTCCTCAAACCTCAATCCTCAACCCTCAGTGCTCATCCTCAATTCTGAATTCTCAATCCTCAATCCTCAATCCTCAATCCTCAATCTTCAATCCTCAATCCCCAGTCCTCAATATTCAATCCTCAATGCTCAATCCTCAATGCTCAATCCTCAGTCCTCAAACCTCAATCCTGAATCCTCAGCACTCAATCCTCAATCCTCAATCCTCAAACCTCAATCCTCAACCGTCAGTCCTCGTCCTCAATCCTCAACCATCAATCCTCAACCCTCAATCTTCAACCATCAATATTCAATCTTCAATCCTCAATCCTCAATCCTCAATCCTCAATCCTCAATCCTCATTGCTCAATCCTCAATACCCAATCCTCAATCTTCAATCCTCAATCTTCCATCCTCAATCCTCAATCCTCAGTCCTCAATCCTCAATCCTCAATCCTCAAACCTCAGTCCTCAACTGTCAGTCCTCGTCCTCAATCCTGAACCCTCAATCCTCAATACTCAATCCTCAATCTTCAATCCTCAATACTCAATCTTCAATCCTCAATCCTCAATCCTCAATCCTCAATCCTCAATCCTCAATCCTCAGTCATAAATCCTCAACCTTCAATACTCAATCGTCAATCCTCAGTCCTCAATCCTCAATCCGCAACCCTCGTTCCTCAATCCTCAATCTTCAAACATCAATATTCAATCTTCAATCCTCAATCCTCAATCCTCAATTCTCAATCCTCAATCCTCATTGTTCAATCCTCAATACCCAATCCTCAATCTTCAATCCTCAATTTTCAATCCTCAATCCTCAATCCTCAATCCTCAATCCTCAATCCCCAATCCTCAATCCTCAATCGTCAATCTCCAATCCTGAATACTCAATCTTCAATCCTCAACCCTCAATCCTCAATCCCCATTCTTCAATCCTCAATACACAATCCTCAATCTTCAATCCCCAGTCCTCAATCCTCAATCCTCACCCCTCAACCCTCAATCCACAATCCTCAATCTTCATTACTCAATCTTCAATCCTCAATCCTCAATCCTCAATAATCAATCTCCAATCCTACAACCTCAATCCTTAATCTTCAATCCTCAATCCCCAATCCTACAACCTCAATCCTTAATCTTCAATCCTCAATCCCCAATCCTCAATGTTCAATCCCCAGTCCTCAATCCTCAATCCTCATTCCTCAACCCTCAATCCACAGTCCTCAAGCTTCATTACTCAATCTTCAATCCTCAATCCTCAATCCTCAATAATCAATCTCCAATCCTACAACCTCAAACCTCAATCCTCAATCTTCAATCATCAATACTCAATCTTCAATCCTCAATCCTCAATACTCAATCCTCAATATACAATACTCAAACCTCAATCCTCAATCCTCAATCCTCAACCCAAAATCCTCAATCCTCAAGCCTCAGTCCTCAATCCTCAGTCCTTCAACCTCAATCCTCAACCCTCAGTCCTCGCACTCAATCCTCATCCCTCAATCCTCAATCCTCAATCTTCAGTACTCAATCCTCAATCCACAATACTCAATCCTCAATCCTCAATCGTCAATCCTCAATACTCAATCCACAATCCTCAATCCTCAATCCTCAATCCTCAATCCTCAATCCTCAATCCTCAATCCTCAATCCTCAATCCTCAATCCTCAATCCTCAATCCTCAATCTTAAATCCTCAATACCCAATCCTCAATATTCAATCCTCAATCCTCAATCCTCAATCCTCAATCCTCAATCCTCAATCCTCAATCCTTAATCTTCAATCCTCAATCCCCAATCCTCAGCCTTCAATCCTCAATCCTCAATCCTCAATCCTCAATCCTCAATCCTTAATCTTCAATCCTCAATCCCAAATCCTCAATCTTCAATCCCCAGTCCTCAATCCTCAATCCTCAATCCTCAACCCTCAATCCACAATCCTCAATCTTCAATACTCAATCTTCAATCCTCAATCCTCAATCCTCAATAATCAATCTCCAATCCTACAACCTCAAACCTCAATCCTCAATCATCAATCCTCAATCCTCAATCCTCAATCTTCAACACACAACCCTCAACCATCAATCGTCAATACTCAACCATCAATACTCATTCCTCAATACTCAATAGAATATCCTGAACTCTCAGGACACAATACTCAATCCACAATATTCACTCATCAAATCTCAATCCTCAAACATCAGTCGTCAAGACTCAATCCTCAAACCTCAGTCCTCAATCCTCAATCCTCAATCCTCAATCCTCAATCCTCAACCCTCAATCCTCAATCCTCATTCCTCAAACCTCAATCCTCGATTCTCAATCCTCAGTCCTCATCCTCAACCCTCAACCCTCAATCCTCAATCTTCAATCATCAATACTCAATCGTCAATCCTCAATCCTCAATCCTCAATACTCAATCCTCAATATTCAATACTCAAACCTCAATCCTCAAACCTCAATACTCAATCCTCAATATTCAATACTCAGACCTCAATCCTCAATCCTCAATCCTCAATCCAAAATCCTCATTTCTCAAACCTCAATCCTGAACCCTCAATCTTCAATCCTCAATCCTCAACCCTCAATCGTCAATCCTCAATCCTCAATCCTCAACCCTCAATGATCAATCCTCATTCTTCAATCTTCAATATTCAATCTTCAATCCTCAATCCTCAATCCTCAATCCTCATTCTTCAATCCTCAATCCTCTATCCTCAATCCTCAATTCTCAATCCTCAATCCGCAATCCTCATTCTTCAATCCTCAACCCTCAGCCCTCATCCTCAATCCTCAATCTTCAATCCTCAATCCTCAATCCTCAATGCTCAATTCTCAATCCTCAATCCTCAGTCCTCAATCCTCAATCCTCAATCCTCAAACCTCAATCCTCAACCGTCAGTCCTCGTCCTCAATCCTCAACCATCAATGCTCAACCCTCAATCTTCAACCATCAATATTCAATCTTCAATCCTCAATCCTCAATCCTCAATCCTCAATCCTCAATCCTCATTGTTCAATCCTCAATACCCAATCCTCAATCTTCAATCCTCAATTTTCAATCCTCAATCCTCAATCCTCAATCCTCAATCCTCAATCCCCAATCCTCAATCCTCAATCGTCAATCTCCAATCCTGAATACTCAATCTTCAATCCTCAACCCTCAATCCTCAATCCCCATTCTTCAATCCTCAACACCCAATCCTCAATCTTCAATCCCCAGTCCTCAATCCTCAATCCTCACCCCTCAACCCTCAATCCACAATCCTCAATCTTCATTACTCAATCTTCTATCCTCAATCCTCAATCCTCAATAATCAATCTCCAATCCTACAACCTCAATCCTTAATCTTCAATCCTCAATCCCCAATCCTCAATCTTCAATCCCCAGTCCTCAATCCTCAATCCTCATTCCTCAACCCTCAATCCACAGTCCTCAAGCTTCATTACTCAATCTTCAATCCTCAATCGTCAATCCTCAATAATCAATCTCCAATCCTACAACCTCAAACCTCAATCCTCAATCTTCAATCATCAATACTCAATCTTCAATCCTCAATCTTCAATCCTCAATACTCAATCTTCAATCCCCAATCCTCAATCCTCAACCCTCAATCCGCAATCCTCATTCTTCGATCCTCAGTCCTCAGTCCTCAAACCACTATCCTCAACCCTCAGCCCTCATCCTCAATTCTCAATTCTCAATCTTCAATCCTCAATCCTCAATCCTCAATCTTCAATCCTCAATAATCAATCTCCAATCCTAGATCCTCAATCCCCAATGCTCAATCATTAATCCTCAACTTTCAATCCTCAATCCCCAGTCCTCAATCTTCAATCCTCAATGCTCAATCCTCAGTCCTCAATCCTCAATCCTCAATCCTCAATCCTCATTGTTCAATCCTCAATACCCAATCCTCAATCTTCAATCCTCAATCTTCAATCCTCAATCCTCAATCCTCAATCCTCAATCCTCAATCCCCAATCCTCAATCCTCAATCGTCAATCTCCAATCCTCAATACTCAATCTTCAATCCTCAACCCTCAATCCTCAATCCGCATTCTTAAACCCTCAATACCCAATCCTCAATCTTCAATCCTCAATCCTCAATCCTCAATTCTCAATCCTCAATCCTCAGTCCTCAGTTCTCAAACCTCAATCCTCAACCCTCAGCCCTCATCCTCAATCCTCAATCCTCAATCCTCAATCCTCAATCCTCGATCCTCAATCCTCAATCCTCAGTCTTCAATACTCAACCCCCAATCCTCAAAGCTCAATCCTCAACCGTCAGTCCTCGTCCTCCATCCTCAACCCTCAATCCTCAATCCTCAATCTTCAATCATCAATACTCAATCTTCAATCCTCAGTCCTGAATCCTCAATCCTCAATCCTCAATCCTCATTCCTCAAACCTCAATCCTCAACCCTCAGTGCTCATCCTCAATTCTGAATTCTCAATCCTCAATCCTCAATCCTCAATCCTCAATCTTCAATCGTCAATCCCCAGTCCTCAATATTCAATCCTCAATGCTCAATCCTCAATGCTCAATCCTCAGTCCTCAAACCTCAATCCTCAATCCTCAGCACTCAATCCTCAATCCTCAATCCTCAAACCTCAATCCTCAACCGTCAGTCCTCGTCCTCAATCCTCAACCATCAATCCTCAACCCTCAATCTTCAACCATCAATATTCAATCTTCAATCCTCAATCCTCAATCCTCAATCCTCAATCCTCAATCCTCATTGCTCAATCCTCAATACCCAATCCTCAATCTTCAATCCTCAATCTTCCATCCTCAATCCTCAATCCTCAGTCCTCAATCCTCAATCCTCAATCCTCAAACCTCAGTCCTCAACTGTCAGTCCTCGTCCTCAATCCTGAACCCTCAATCCTCAATACTCAATCCTCAATCTTCAATCCTCAATACTCAATCTTCAATCCTCAATCCTCAATCCTCAATCCTCAATCCTCAATCCTCAATCCTCAGTCATAAATCCTCAACCTTCAATACTCAATCGTCAATCCTCAGTCCTCAATCCTCAATCCGCAACCCTCGTTCCTCAATCCTCAATCTTCAAACATCAATATTCAATCTTCAATCCTCAATCCTCAATCCTCAATCCTCAATCCTCAATCCTCATTGTTCAATCCTCAATACCCAATCCTCAATCTTCAATCCTCAATTTTCAATCCTCAATCCTCAATCCTCAATCCTCAATCCTCAATCCCCAATCCTCAATCCTCAATCGTCAATCTCCAATCCTGAATACTCAATCTTCAATCCTCAACCCTCAATCCTCAATCCCCATTCTTCAATCCTCAATACACAATCCTCAATCTTCAATCCCCAGTCCTCAATCCTCAATCCTCACCCCTCAACCCTCAATCCACAATCCTCAATCTTCATTACTCAATCTTCAATCCTCAATCCTCAATCCTCAATAATCAATCTCCAATCCTACAACCTCAATCCTTAATCTTCAATCCTCAATCCCCAATCCTCAATGTTCAATCCCCAGTCCTCAATCCTCAATCCTCATTCCTCAACCCTCAATCCACAGTCCTCAAGCTTCATTACTCAATCTTCAATCCTCAATCCTCAATCCTCAATAATCAATCTCCAATCCTACAACCTCAAACCTCAATCCTCAATCTTCAATCATCAATACTCAATCTTCAATCCTCAATCCTCAATACTCAATCCTCAATATACAATACTCAAACCTCAATCCTCAATCCTCAATCCTCAACCCAAAATCCTCAATCCTCAAGCCTCAGTCCTCAATCCTCAGTCCTTAAACCTGAATCCTCAACCCTCAGTCCTCGCACTCAATCCTCATCCCTCAATCCTCAATCCTCAATCTTCAGTACTCAATCCTCAATCCACAATCCTCAATCCTCAATCCTCAATCGTCAATCCTCAATACTCAATCCACAATCCTCAATCCTCAATCCTCAATCCTCAATCCTCAATCCTCAATCCTCAATCCTCAATCCTCAATCCTCAATCCTCAATCCTCAATCCTCAATCTTAAATCCTCAATACCCAATCCTCAATATTCAATCCTCAATCCTCAATCCTCAATCCTCAATCCTCAATCCTCAATCCTCAATCCTTAATCTTCAATCCTCAATCCCCAATCCTCAGCCTTCAATCCTCAATCCTCAATCCTCAATCCTCAATCCTCAATCCTTAATCTTCAATCCTCAATCCCAAATCCTCAATCTTCAATCCCCAGTCCTCAATCCTCAATCCTCAATCCTCAACCCTCAATCCACAATCCTCAATCTTCAATACTCAATCTTCAATCCTCAATCCTCAATCCTCAATAATCAATCTCCAATCCTACAACCTCAAACCTCAATCCTCAATCATCAATCCTCAATCCTCAATCCTCAATCTTCAACACACAACCCTCAACCATCAATCGTCAATACTCAACCATCAATACTCATTCCTCAATACTCAATAGAATATCCTGAACTCTCAGGACACAATACTCAATCCACAATATTCACTCATCAAATCTCAATCCTCAAACATCAGTCGTCAAGACTCAATCCTCAAACCTCAGTCCTCAATCTTCAATCCTCAGTCCTCAACGCTCAATCCTCAATCTTCAATCCTCAATCCTCAACCCTCAGTCCTCATCCTCAATCCTCAATCCTCAATCCTCAATCCGCAATCCTCAATCTTCAATCCTCGACCCTCAATCCTCAATACTCAATCCTCAATCCTCAGTCCTCAATTCTCAATCTTCAATCCTCAGCCCTCAATCCTCAATCCTCAATCCTCAATCCTCAAAATTCAACACACAACCCTCAACCATCAATCCTCAATACTCAACCATCAATCCTCAATTCTCAATACTCAATAGAATATCCTGAATTCTCATGGTTCAATACTCAATCCACAATACTCAATAATCAAACCACAATCCTCAAACATCAATCCACAACACCCAATCCTCAACACTCTGTCCTCTCTCTTCAATCCTCCATCCTCAATCCTCAATCCTCAAGCGTCAATCCTCAATCCTCAATCCTCAAATCTCAAGCTTCAGTCCATAATCCTCAATTCCGAATCCTCAATCCTGAATCCTCAATTTTCAGCCCTCAGTTTTCAACAATCAATTGTCAATCCTCAATACTCAATCTTCAGTCCTCAGTACTCAATCCTCAATCCTCAACACTCCATCTTCAATCCTCAATCCTCAATCCTCAATTCTCAATCCTCAATCCGCAATCCTCAATCTTCAATCCTCAATACTCAATCTTCAAACCTCAATCCTTAATCCCAAAACCCTCAATCCTCAATATTCAAGACACAACCCTCAACCTTCAATCCTCAATACTCAACCATGAATCCTCAATTCTCAATACTCAATAGAATATCCTGCATTCTCAGTCTTCAATACTCAATCCTCAGTCTTCAATCTTCAAATCTCAATCCACAAACATCAATTATCATCACTCAACCCTCTACACTCAGTCCACAATCTTCAATCCTCAATCCTCAATCCTCAAGCTTCAATCCTCAATACTCAATCTTCAATCATCAATCCTCAATTCGCAATCCTCAATCCTCAATCCTCAATCGTCAACCATCAATCCAAAATCCTCAATCTTCAACCCTCAATCCTCAATCCTCTATCATCAATCCTCAGTCTTCAATCCTCAATACTCAATCTTCAATCCTCAATCCACAATCCTCAATCCACAATCCTCAATCCTCAATCCTCAATCTTCAATCCTCAATAGTCAATCTTCAATCCTCAATCCTCAATCCTCAATCCTCAATCCTCATTCTTCAATCCTCAACCTTCAATCCTCAGTACTCAATCCTCAATCTTCAATCCTCAATCCTCAATCCTCAATCCTCAATCCTCAATCCTCATTCCTCAAACCTCAATCCTCAACCCTCAGTCCTCATCCTCAATTCTCAATTCTCAATCCTCAATCCTCAATCCTCAATCCTCAATCTTCAATCCTCAATCCCCAGTTCTCAATCTTCAATCCTCAATGCTCAATCCTCAATGCTCAATCCTCAGTCCTCAACCCTCAATCCTCAATCCCCAATTCTCAATCCTCAATCCTCAGTCCTCAGTCCTCAAACCCCAATCCACAACCCTCAGCCGTCATCCTCAATCCCCAATGCTCAATCCTCAATCCTCAAGCTTCAATCTTCAATACTCAATCTTAAATCCTCAATCCTCAATCCTCAATCCTCAATTCTCAACCCTCAATCCTCAATCCTCAATCCTCAATCCTCAACCCTCAATGCTCAATCCTCATTCTTCAATCTTCAATACTCAATCTTCAATCCTCAATCCTCAATCCTCAATCCTCATTCCTCAATCCTCAATCCTCAATCCTCAATCCTCAATCCTCAGTCCTCAATACTCAACCCTCACTCCTCAAACCTCAATCCTCAACCGTCAGTCCTCGACCTCAATCCTCAAACCTCTATCCTCAATACTCAATCTTCAATCCTCAGTACTCAATCTTCAATCCTCAATCCTCAGTTCTCAATCCTCAATCCTCAATCCTCAATCGTCAATCCTCAATCCCCAATCCTCAATCTTCAATCCTCAATCCTCAATCCTCAATCCTCAATCCTCAACCTTCAATCCTCAATACTCAATCTTCAATCCTCAATCCTCAACCCTCGATCCTCAATCTTCAATCCTCAACCCTCAATCCTCAATCCTCAATCCTCATTCTTCAATCGTCAATACCCAATCCTCAATCCTCATTCCTCAATTGTCAATCTTCAACCCTCAATCTTCATTCCTCTTTCCTCAATCCTCAATCCTCAGTCATAAATACTCAATCTTCAATCCTCAATCCTCAATCCTCAATCCTCAGCCCTCAGTCATCAATACTCAATCTTCAATCCTCAATCCTCAATCCTCAATCCTCAATCCTCAACCTTCAATCCTCAATACTCAATCTTCAATCCGCAATCCTCAATCCTCAATCCTCAATACTCAATCCTCAATACTCAATCTTCAATGCTCAATCCTCAGTCCTCAATCCTCAATCCTCAATCCCCAATTCTCAAACCTCAATCCTCAGTCCTCAGTCCTCAAACCTCAATCCTCGTCCTCAATCCACAACACTCAATCCTCAATCCTCAATCTTCAATCATCAATACTCAATCTTCAATCCTCAATCCTCAATCCTCAATCCTCAATCCTCAATCCTCAATCCTCAATCCTCAATCTTCAATCCTCAATACTCAATCTTCAATCCTCAATCCTCAATCCTCAATTCTCAATCCCCAATCCGCAATCCTCATTCTTCAATACTCAATACTCAACCTTCAAACCTCAATCCTCAATATTCAAGACACAACCCTCAACCTTCAATCCTCAATCCTCAACCATGAATCCTCAATTCTCAATACTCAATAGAATATCCTGAATTCTCCGGTTTCAATACTCAATCCTCAATCTTCAATCTTCAAATCTCAATCCACAAACATCAATTATCATCACTCAACCCTCAACACTCAGTCCACAATCTTCAATCCTCAATCCTCAATCCTCAAGCTTCAATCCTCAATACACAATCTTCAATCCTCAATCCTCAATTCTCAATCCTCAATCCTCAATCCTCAATCGTCAATCATCAATTCAAAATCCTCAATCTTCAACCCTCAATCCTCAATCCTCTATCATCAGTCCTCAATCTTCAATCCTCAATACTCAATCTTCAATCCTCAATCCACAATCCTCAATCCACAATACTCAATCCTCAATCCTCAATCTTCAATCCTCAATACCCAATCCTCAATCCAAAATCCTCAATCCTCCATCCTCAACTCTCAATCCTCAATCCTCAATCCTCAGTCCACGAGCCCTCAAACCTCAATCCTCAATCCTCAATATTCAATCATCAATACTCAATCTTCAATCCTCAGTCCTCAGTCCTTAATCCTCAATCCGCAATCCTCAGACCTCTTTCCTCAAACCACAATCCTCGACCCTCAGACCTCCTCCTCAATTCTCAATCCTCAATCCTCAATCCTCAACTTTCAATCCTCAGTACTCAATCCTCAATCTTCAATACCCAATCCTCAATCCTCAATCCTCAAACCTCAATCCTCAATCCTCATTAGTCAAACCTCAATCCTCAACCCTCAGTCCTCATCCCCAATTTTCAATTCTCAAACCTCAATCCTCCATCCTCAATCCTCAATCTTCAATCCTCAATCCCCAGTCCTCAATCTTCAATCCTCAAAGCTCAATCCTCAATGCTCAATCCTCAGTCCTCAACCCTCAATCCTCAATCCCCAATTCTCAATCCTCAATCCTCAGTCCTCAGTCCTCAAACCTCAATCCTCAACCCGCAGCCCTCATCCTCAATCCCCAATCCTCAATCTTCAGTCCTCAATCCTCAGTCCTCAATCCTCAATCCTCAATCCTCAATCCTCAATCCTCATTCTTCAATACTCAATACCCAATCCTCAATCCTCAATCCTCGTTCCTCAAACATCAATCCTCAAACCTCAGCCCTCATCCTCAATTCTCAATTCTCAATCCTCAATCCTCAATCCTCAATCCTCAATCCTCAATCCTCAGTCCTCAAACCTCGACCCTCAACCCTCAAACCTCAATCCTCATCCGTCAGTCCTCGTACTCAATCTTCAATCCTCAACCTTCAATCCTCAATACTCAATCTTCAATCCTGAATCCTCAATCCTCAATCCTCAAGCCTCAATCTCCAATCATCAATCCTCAATCTTCAATACTTAATCCTCAATCCTCAATCCTCAATCCTCAATACTCAACCATCAATCCTCAATTCTCAATACTCAATACAATATCCTGAATTCTCAGGATTCAATACTCAAACGTCAATCCACAACCCTCAGCCCTCATCCTCAATCCTCAATCCTCAATCCTCAATCGTCAATCCTCAATCCCCAATACTGAATGTTCAATCCTCAATCCTCAATCCTCAATTTTCAATCCTGAATCTTCAATCCTCAATACTCAATCTTCAATCCACAATCCTCAATCCTCAATCCTCAATCCTCAATCCTCAATCCGCAATCCTCAATCTTCAATCATCGATCCTCAATCCTCAATCCTCAATCCTCAACCCTCAGTCCTCAATTCTCAATCTTCAATCCTCAATACTCAATCTTCAATCCTCAATCCTCAACCCTCAATGCTCAATCCTCATTCTTCAATCCTCAATACTCAATCTTCAATCCTCAATCCTCAATCCTCAATCCTCATTCCTCAATCCTCAATCCTCAATCCTCAATCCTCAATCCTCAGTCCTCAATACTCAACCCTCACTCCTCAAACCTCAATCCTCAACCGTCAGTCCTCGTCCTCAACCTTCAACCCTCAATCCCCAGTCCTCAATCCTCAATCCTCAATCCTCAATCCTCAATCCTCAATCCTCAATCCACAATCCTCGATCCTCAATCCTCAGTCCTCGATACTCAACCCTCAATCCTCAAACCTCAATCCTCAACCGTCAGTCCTCGTCCTCAATCCTCAACCCTCAATCCTCAATCCTCAACCTTCAATCATCAATACTCAATCTTCAATCCTCAGTCCTCAATCCTCAATCCTCAATCCTCAAGCCTCAATCTCCAATGATCAATCCTCAGTCTTCAATACTTAATCCTCAATCCTCAATCCTCAATCCTCAATACTCAACCATCAATCCTCAATTCTCAATACTCAATAGAATATCCTGAATTCTCAGGATTCAATACTCAAACCTCAATCCACAACCCTCAGCCCTCATCCTCAATCCTCAATCCTCAATCCTCAATCGTCAATCCTCAATCCCCAATACTGAATGTTCAATCCTCAATCCTCAATACTCAATCTTCAATCCTCAATCTTCAATCCTCAATACTCAATCTTCAATCCACAATCCTCAATCCTCAAACCTCAATCCTCAATCCGCAATCCTCAATCTTCAATCCTCGACCCTCAATCCTCAATACTCAATCCTCAATCCTCAGTCCTCAATTCTCAATCTTCAATCCTCAGTCCTCAATCCTCAATCCTCAATCCTCAATCCTCAATATTCAACAAACAACCCTCAACCATCAATCCTCAATACTCAACCATCAATCCTCAATTCTCAATACTCAATAGAATATCCTGAATTCTCATGGTTGAATACTCAATCCAAAATACTCAATAATCAAACCACAATCCTCAAACATCAATCCACAACACCCAATCCTCAACACTCTGTCCTCTCTCTTCAATCCTCCATCCTCAATCCTCAATCCTCAAGCGTCAATCCTCAATCCTCAATCCTCAATACTCAACCTTCAATCCTCAATCCTCAATCCTCAATTCTCAATCCTCAATCCGCAATCCTCAATCTTCAATCCTCAATACTCAATCTTCAAACCTCAATCCTCAATCCTCAATTCTCAATCCTCAATCCGCAATCCTTAATCTTCAATGCTCAATACTCAATCTTCAAACCTCAATCCTCAATCCCAAAACCCTCAATCCTCAATATTCAAGACACAACCCTCAACCTTCAATCCTCAATACTCAACCATGAATCCTCAATTCTCAATACTCAATAGAATATCCTGAATTCTCAGTCTTCAATACTCAATCCTCAATCTTCAATCTTCAAATCTCAATCCACAAACATCAATTATCATCACTCAACCCTCTACACTCAGTCCACAATCTTCAATCCTCAATCCTCAATCCTCAAGCTTCAATCCTCAATACTCAATCTTCAATCCTCAATCCTCAATCCTCAAGCTTCAATCCTCAATACTCAATCTTCAATCATCAATCCTCAATTCTCAATCCTCAATCCTCAATCCTCAATCGTCAATCATCAATCCAAAATCCTCAATCGTCAACCCTCAATCCTCAATCCTCTATCATCAATCCTCAATCTTCAATCCTCAATACTCAATCTTCAATCCTCAATCCACAATCCTCAATCCACAATCCTCAATCCTCAATCCTTAATCCTCATTCCTCAATCATCAATCCTCATCCTCATACCTCAAACATCAATACGCAACCCTCAGTCCTCGTTGTCAATCCACAACACTCAATCCTCAACCCTCAATCTTCAATGATTAATACTCAATATTCAATCCTCAATCCTCAATCCTCAATCCTGAATCCTCAATCCTCAATCCTCAATCTTCAATCCTCAATTCTCAATCTTCAATCCTCAATCCTCAACCCTCAGCCCTCATCCTCAATCCTCAATCTTCAATCCTCAATACTCAATCTTCAATCCTCAATCCTCAATCCTCAATCCTCAATCCTCATTCTTCAATCCTCAACACCCAATCCTCAATCTTCAATCCTCAGTCCTCAATCCTCCATTCTCAATCCCCAATCTTCAATACTCAGACCTCAAACATCAATACTCAACCCTCAGTTCTCGTCCTCAATCCACAACCTTCAATCCTCAATCCTCAATCCTCAATCCTCAATCCTCAATCCTCAACCTTCAATCCTCAATGCTCAGTCTTCAATCCTCAATCCTCAATCCTCAATACTCAATCCTCAATACTCATTCTTCAATCCTCAATACCCAATTCTCAATATTCAATCCTCTATCCTCAATCCTCAGTTCTCAATCCTCAGTCCTCAGTCCTCAGTCCTCAAACCTCAATCCTCAACCCTCAGCCCTCATCCTCAATCCTCAATCCCCAATCCTCAATCCTCAATCCTCAATCCTCATTCTTCATTCCTCAATACTCAATCTGGAATCCTCAATCCTCAGTCCTCAAACCTCAATACTGAATCCTCAATACTCAATCTTCAATCCTCAATCCTCAGTCCTCAATACTCAACCATCAATCCTCAATTCTCAATACTCAATAGAATATCCTCAATTCTCAGGTTTCAATACTCAAGCCTCAATCCTCAACCCTCAGCCCTCATACTCCATCCTCAATCCTCAATCCTTAATCCTCAATCTTCAATCCTCAATACTGAATCTTCAATCCTCAATCTTCATTCCTCAATCCTCAATCCTCAATCCTCAGTCATGAATACTCAATCTTCAATACTCGATCCTCAATCCACAATCCTCAATCCACAATCCTCAATCCTCGATCCTCAATCCTCATTCCTCAATCCTCAATCCTCAATCCTCATACCTCAAACATCAATACTCAACCCTCATTCCCCGTCCTCAAACCACAACACTCAATCCTCAATCCTCAATCTTCAATCATCAATACTCAATTTTCAATCCTCAATCCTCAATCCTCAATCCTCAATCCTCAATCCTCAATCCTCAATCTTCATTCCTCAATACTCAATCTTCAATCCTCAATCCTCAATCCTCAATCCTCAATTCTCAATCCTCAATCCTCAATCCTCAATCCTCAATCCTCAACCTTCAATCCTCAATCCTCGGCCTTCAATCCTCAATACTCAATCTTCAATCCTCAATCCTCAATCCTCAATACTCAATCCTCAATACTCATTCTTCAATCCTCAATACCCAATTCTCAATATTAAATACTCAATCCTCCATCCTCAGTTCTCAATCCTCAGTCCTCAGTCCTCAGTCCTCAAACCTCCATCCTCAACCCTCAGCCCTCATCCTCAATCCTCAATCCTCAATCCTCAATCCTCATTCTTCATTCTTCAATACTCAATCTTCAATCCTCAATCCTCAGTCCTCAAACCTCAATTCTGAATCCTCAATACTCAATCTTCAATCCTCAATCCTCAGTCATCAAACCTCAATTCTGAAACCTCAATACTCAATCTTTCAATCCTCAATCCTCAGTCCTCAATACTCAGCCATCAATCCTCAATTCTCAATACTCAATAGAATATCCTGAACTCTCAGGGTTCAATACTCAAACCTCAATCCTCAACCCTCAGCCCTCATCCTCCATCCTCAACCCTCAATCCTTAATCCTCAATCTTCAATCCTCAATACTCAATCTTCAATCCTCAATCCTCAGTCATCAATACTCAATCTTCAATACTCGATCCTCAATCCTCAATCCTCAATCCTCAATCCTCAATCCTCAATCCTTAATCCTCATTCCTCAATCCTCAATCCTCAATCCTCATACCTCAAACATCAATACGCAACCATCAGTCCTCGTCCTCAATCCACAACACTCAATCCTCAACCCTCAACCTTCAATGATTAATACTCAATATTCAATCCTCAATCCTCAATCCTCAATTCTCAATCCTCAATCCTCAATCCTCAATCTTCAATCCTCAATACTCAATCGTCAATCCTCAATCCTCAATCCTCAATCCTCAATCCTCAACCCTCAGTCATCAATACTCAATCTTCAATCCTCAATCATCAATCCTCAATCCTCAATCCTCAATCCTCAATGTTCAATCCGCAATACCCAAACCTCAATCTTCAATCCTCAATACTCAATCCTCACTCCTCAATCCTCAATCCTCACTCCTCAGTCCTCAAATCTCAATACTGAATCCTCAACCCTGAATCCTCATCCTTCAGCCCTCAGTCCTCAACAATCAGTTGTCAATCCTCAATCCTCAATAGAATATCCACAATTCACAGCTTTCAGTACTCAATACTCAATCTGCAATCATCAAATCTCTATCCACAAACGTCAATTCACATCATTCAACACTCAACACTCAGTCCCCAATCCTTAATCTTCAATCGTCAACCCTGAATACTCAATCCTGAACCCTCAATCTTCCAACCTCAATCTTTAACCCTCAGACCTCATCCTCAATCCTCAATCCTCAACCCTCAATCCTCAACCTTCAATCCTCAATACTCAATCTTCAATCCTCAATCCTCAATCCTCATTCCCCAATCCTCAATCCTCAATCCTTAATCCTCATTCCTCAATCCTCAATCCTCAATCCTCATACCTCAAACATCAATACGCAACCCTCAGTCCTCGTCCTCAATCCACAACCCTCAATCCTCAACTCTCAACCTTCAATGATTAATACTCAACATTCAATCCTCAATCCTCAATCTTCAATTCTCAATCCTCAATCCTCAATCCTCAATCCTCAACCCTCAATCTTCCAACCTCAATCTTTAACCCTCAGACCTCATCCTCAATCCTCAATCCTCAACCCTCAATCCTCAACCTTCAACCCTCAATACTCGATCCTCAATCCTCAATCCTCAATCCTCGATCCTCAATCCTCAATCCTCAATCTTCAATCCTCAATACTCAATCTTCAATCCTCAATCCTCAGTCCTCAAACCTCAATTCTGAATCCTCAATACTCAATCTTCAGTCCTCAATACTCAGTCATCAAACCTCAATTCTGAAACCTCAATACTCAATCTTTCAATCCTCAATCCTCAGTCCTCAATACTCAACCATAAATCCTCAATCCTCAATACTCAATAGAATAATCTGAATTCTCAGGATTCAATACTCAAACCTCAATCCTCAACCCTCAGCCCCCATCCTCCATCCTCAACCCTCAATCCTTAATCCTCAACCTTCAATCCTCAACATTCAATCCTCAATACTCAATCTTCAATCCTCAATCTTCAATCTTCCATCCACAATCCTCAATCCTCAACCTTCAATCCTCAATACTCAATCTTCAATCCTCAATCCTCAATCCTCAATCCCCAATCCTCAATCCTCAGTCCTCAAACATCAATACTCAACCCTCAGTCCTCGTCCTCAATCCACAACACTCAATCCTCAATCCTCAACCTTCAATCATCAATACTCAATCTTAAATACTCAATCCTCAATCCTCAATCCTCAATCCTCAATCCTCAATCCTCAATCTTCAATCCTCAATACTCAATCTTCAATCCTCAATCCTCAATCCTCAGTCCTCAATCCTCAACCCTCAGTCATCAATTCTCAATCTTCAATCCTCAATCCTCAATCCTCGATCCTCAATCCTCATTCTTCAATCCTCAATACCCAATCCTCAATCTTCAATCCTCAATACTCAACCTTCAATCCTCAATCCTCAATCCTCAATCCTCAATCCTCACTCCTCAATCCTCTATCTTCAATCCTCAATACTCAATCTTCAATCCTCAATCCTCAATCCTCAATCCTCAATCCTCATTCTTCAATCCTCAATACCCAATCCTCAATCTTCAATCCTCAATCCTCAATCCTCAATCCTCAATTCTCAATCCTCAATCCTCAATCCTCAGACCTCAAACATCAATACTCTACCCTCAGTCCTCGTCCTCAATCCACAACCCTCAATCCTCAATCCTCAATCTTCAATCATCAATATTCAATCTTCAATCCTCAATCCTCACTCCTCAATGTTCAATCCTCAATACCCAATCTACAATCTTCAATCCTCAATCCTCAATCCTCAATCCTCAATTCTCAATCCTCAATCCTCAATCCTCAATCCTCAATCCTCAGTCCTCAAACCTCAATCCTGAATCCTCAATCCTGCATCCTCAATCTTCAGACCTCAGTCCTCAACAATCAGTTGTCAATTCTCAATCCTCAATAGAATATCATCAATTCACTGTTTTCAATTCTCAATACTCAATATGCAATCTTCAAATCTCTATCTACAAACATCAATTCTCATCATTCAACCCTCAGCACTCGGTCCCCAATCCTAAATCTTCAATCCTCAATCCTCAATCCTCAATCCTCTATCCTCAATCTTCAATCCTCAATCCACAATCCACATTCTTCAATCCTCAGTGCCCAATCCTCAACCTTCAATCCTCAATCCTCAATCCTCAATCCTCAATCCTCATCATTCAATCCTCAATACTCAATCTTCATTCCTCAATCCTCAATCCTCCATCCAGAATCCTCAATCCTCAACCTTCAATCCTCAATACTCAATCTTCAATCCTCAATCCTCAATCCTCAATCCTCAATCCTCAGTCCTCAAACATCAATACTCAACCCTCAGTCCTCGTCCTCAATCCACAACGCTCAATCCTCAATCCTCAACCTTCAATCATCAATACTCAATCTTAAATACTCAATCCTCAATCCTCAAACCTCAATCCTCAATCCTCAATCCTCAATCTTCAATCCTCAATACTCAATCTTCAATCCTCAATCCTCAATCCTCAGTCCTCAATCCTCAACCCTCAGTCATCAATTCTCAATCTTCAATCCTCAATCCTCAATCCTCGATCCTCAATCCTCATTCTTCAATCCTCAATACCCAATCCTCAATCTTCAATCCTCAATGCTCAACCTTCAATCCTCAATCCTCAATCCTCAATCCTCAATCCTCAATCCTCACTCCTCAATCCTCTATCTTCAATCCTCAATACTCAATCTTCAATCCTCAATCCTCAATCCTCAATCCTCAATCCTCATTCTTAAATCCTCAATACCCAATCCTCAATCTTCAATCCTCAATTCTCAATCCTCAATCCTCAATTCTCAATCCTCAATCCTCAATCCTCAGACCTCAAACATCAATACTCAACCCTCAGTCCCCGTCCTCAATCCACAACCCTCAATCCTCAATCCTCAATCTTCAATCATCAATATTCAATCTTCAATCCTCAATCCTCACTCCTCAATGTTCAATCCTCAATACCCAATCTACAATCTTCAATCCTCAATCCTCAATCCTCAATCCTCAATTCTCAATCCTCAATCCTCAATCCTCAATCCTCAATCCTCAGTCCTCAAACCTCAATCCTGAATCCTCAATCCTGCATCCTCAATCTTCAGACCTCAGTCCTCAACAATCAGTTGTCAATTCTCAATCCTCAATAGAATATCATCAATTCACAGTTTTCAATTCTCAATACTCAATATGCAATCTTCAAATCTCTATCTACAAACATCAATTCTCATCATTCAACCCTCAGCACTCGGTCCCCAATCCTCAATCTTCAATCCTCAATCCTCAATCCTCAATCCTCTATCCTCAATCTTCAATCCTCAACACTCGAACTTAAATCCTCAATCCTCAATACTCAACGCTCAATTCTCAATCCTCAATCGTCAATCTTCAATCCTCAATACTCAATCGTCAATCCTCAATCCTCAATCCTCAATCCTCAATCCTCAATCCACATTCTTCAATCCTCAGTACCCAATCCTCAATCTTCAATCCTCAATCCTCAATCCTCAATCCTCAATTCTCAATCCTCAATCCTCAGTCCTCAGTCCTCAAACCTCAATCCTCAACCCTCAGCCCTCATCCTCAAACCTCAATCCTCAATCCTCAATCCTCAATCCTCAATCCTGAATCTTCAATCCGCAATACTCAATTTTCAATCCTCAATCCTCAGTCCTCAAACCCCAATTCTGAATCCTCAATACTGAATCCTCAATCTTCAGCCCTCAGTCCTGAACAATCAGTTGTCAATCCTCAATCCTCAATAGAATATCATCAATTCACAGTTTTCTATACTCAATACCCAATCTGCAATCTTCAAATCTCTATCCACAAACATCAACTCTCATCACTAAACCCTCAACACTCCGTCTCCAATCCTCAATCTTCAATCCTCAATCCTCAATCCTCAATCCTCAATCCTCAACATTCAACCCTCAACACTCAGTCCTCAATGTTCAATCCTCAATCCTTAATTCTCAATCTTCAATCCTCGATACTGAATCTTCAATCCTCAATACTCAATCTTCAATCCTCAATCCTCAATCCTCAATCCTCAATCCTCAATCCTCAATCATCAATCCTCAATCTTCAATACTCAACCATCAATCCTCAATTCTCAATCCTCAATCCTCAATCCTCAGTCCTCAATCTTCAATCCTCAATACTCAATCTTTAATCCTCAATCCTCAATCCTCAATCCTCAATCCTCAAACCTCAATCCTCAATACTCAATCTTCAATCCTCAATCCTCAATCCTCATCATTCAATCCTCAATACTCAATCTTCAATCCTCAATCCTCAATCCTCCATCCACAATCCTCAATCCTCAACCTTCAATCCTCAATACTCAATCTTCAATCCTTAATCCTCAACCTTCAATCCTCAATACTCAATCTTCAATCCTCAATCTTCATACCTCAATCCTCAATCCTCAATCCTCAGTCATCAATACTCAATCTTCAATACTTGATCCTCAATCCCCAATCCTCAATCCTCAATCCTCAATCCTTAATCCTCATTCCTCAATCCTCAATCCTCAATCCTCATACTTCAAACATCAGTACGCAACCCTCAGTCCTCGTCCTCAATCCAGAACACTCAATCCTCAGCCCTCAATATTCAATGATTAATACTCAATCCTCAATCCTCAATCCTCAATCCTCAATCCTCAATCTCCAATCCTCAATACTCAATCTTCAATCCTCAATCCTCAGTCCTCAATCCTCAATCCTCAAACCTCAGTCATCAATACTCAATCTTCAATCCTCAATCATCAATCCTCAATCCTCAATCCTCAATCCTCAATGTTCAATCCGCAATACCCAATCCTCAATCTTCAATCCTCAATACTCAATCCTCACTCCTCAATCCTCACTCCTCAGTCCTCAAATCTCCATACTGAATCCTCAACCATGAATCCTCAATCTTCAGCCCTCAGTCCACAAAAATCAGTTGTCAATCCTCAATCCTCAATAGAACATCCTCAATTCACAGTTTTCAATACTAAATACTCAATCTGCAATCTTCAAATCTCTATCCACAAACATCAATTCTCATCACTCAACCCTCAACACTCCGTCCCCAATCCTCAATCTTCAATCCTCAATCCTCAATCCTCAATCCTCAATCCTCAACATTCAATCCTCAATACTCAACCTTCAATCCTCAATCCTCAATCCTCCATCCACAATCCTCAATCCTCAACCTTCAATCCTCAACACTCAATCTTCAATCCTCAATCCTCAATCCTCAATCCTCAATCCTCAATCCTCAGTCCTCAAACATCAATACTCAACCCTCAGTCCTCGTCCTCAATCCACAACACTCAATCCTCAATCCTCAACCTTCAATCATCAATACTCAATCTTAAATACTCAATCCTCAATCCTCAATCCTCAATCCTCAATCATCAATCCTCAATCTTCAATCCTCTATATTCAATCTTCAATCCTCAATCCTCAATCCTCAGTCCTCAATCCTCAACCCTCAGTCATCAATTCTCAATCTTCAATCCTCAATCCTCAATCCTCGATCCTCAATCCTCATTCTTCAATCCTCAATACCCAATCCTCAATCTTCAATCCTCAATACTCAACCTTCAATCCTCAATCCTCAATCCTCAATCCTCAATCCTCACTCCTCAATCCTCTATCTTCAATCCTCAATACTCAATCTTCAATCCACAACCCTCAATCCTCAATCCTCAATCTTCAATCATCAATATTCAATCTTCAATCCTCAATCCTCACTCCTCAATGTTCAATCCTCAATACCCAATCTACAATCTTCAATCCTCAATCCTCAATCCTCAATCCTCAATTCTCAATCCTGAATCCTCAACCCTGAATCTTTAATCTTCAGCCCTCAGTCCTCAACAATCAGTTGTCAATCCTCAATCCTCAATAGAATATCCTCAATTCACAGTTTTTAATACTCAATACTTAATCTTCAGTCATCAAATCTCTATCCACAAACATCAATTCTCATAACACAATCCTCAACACTCCGTCCCCAATCCTCAATCCTCAATCCTCAATCCTCAATCCTCAACATTCAATCCTCAATAATCAATCTTCAATCCTCAATCCTCAATCCTCAATCCTCAATCCTCGATCCTCAACCTTCAATCCTCAATCCTCAGTCCTCAATACTCAAACCTCAATCCTCAACCCTCAGCCCTCATCCTGCATCCTCAATCCTCAATCCTTAATCCTCAATCTTCAGTCCCCAATACTCAATCTTCAATCCTCAATCTTCATTCCTCAATCCTCAATCCTCAATCCTCAGTCATCAATACTCAATCTTCAATACTCGATCCTCAATCCTCAATCCTCAATCCTCAATCCTCAATCCTCAATCCTCAATCCTCATTCCTCAATCCTCAATCCTCAATCCTCAGACCTCAAACATCAATACTCAAGCCTCAGTCACCGTCCTCAATACACAACACTCAATCCTCAATACTCAACCTTCAATCATCAATACTCAATCTTGAACCCTCAATCCTCGATCCTCAATCCTCATTCTTCAATCCTCAATACCCAATCCTCAATCTTCAATCCTCAATACTCAACCTTCAATCCTCAATCCTCAATCCTCAATCCTCAATCCTCACTCCTCAATCCTCTATCTTCAATCCTCAATACTCAATCTTCAATCCTCAATCCTCAATCCTCAATCCTCAATCCTCATTCTTCAATCCTCAATACCCAATCCTCAATCTTCAATCCTCAGTCCTCAATCCTCAATCCTCAATTCTCAATCCTCAATCCTCAATCCTCAGACCTCAAACATCAATACTCTACCCTCAGTCCTCGTCCTCAATCCACAACCCTCAATCGTCAATCCTCAATCTTCAATCATCAATATTCAATCTTCAATCCTCAATCCTCACTCCTCAATCATCAATCCTCAATACTCAATCTTCAATCCTCAATACTCAATCATCAATCCTCAATCCTCATTCTTCAATCCTCAATACCCAATCCTCAATCTTCAATCCTCAATCCTCAATCCTCAATCCTCAATTCTCAATCCTCAATCCTCAATCCTCAGACATAAAACATCAATACTCTACCCTCAGTCCTCGTCCTCAATCCACAACCCTCAATCCTCAATCCTCAATCCTCAATCCTCAATTCTCAATCCTCAATCCTCAATCCTCAATCCTCAATCCTCAGTCCTCAAACCTCAATCCTGAATCCTCAATCCTGCATCCTCAATCTTCAGACCTCAGTCCTCAACAATCAGTTGTCAATTCTCAATCCTCAATAGAATATCATCAATTCACAGTTTTCAATTCTCAATACTCAATATGCAATCTTCAAATCTCTATCTACAAACATCAATTCTCATCATTCAACCCTCAGCACTCGGTCCCCAATCCTCAATCTTCAATCCTCAATCCTCAATCCTCAATCCTCTATCCTCCATCTTCAATCCTCAATACTCGAACTTAAATCCTCAATCCTCAATACTCAATCCTCAAATCTCAATCCTCAATCGTCAATCTTCAATCCTCAATACTCAATCTTCAATCCTCAACCCTCAATCCTCAATCCTCAATCCTCAATCCACATTCTTCAATCCTCAGTACCCAATCCTCAACCTTCAATCCTCAATCCTCAATCCTCAATCCTCAATCCTCATCATTCAATCCTCAATACTCAATCTTCAATACTCAATCCTCAATCGTCCATCCACAATTCTCAATCCTCAACCTTCAATCCTCAATACTCAATCTTCAATCCTCAATCCTAAATCCTCAATCCTCAATCCTCAATCCTCAGTCCTCAAACATCAATACTCAACCCTCAGTCCTCGTCCTCAATCCACAACACTCAATCCTCAATCCTCAACCTTCAATCATCAATACTCAATCTTAAATACTCAATCCTCAATCCTCAATCCTCAATCCTCAATCCTCAATCCTCAGTCTTCAATCCTCAATACTCAATCTTCAATCCTCAGTCCTCAATCCTCAGTCCTCAATCCTCATTCTTCAATCCTCAATACCCAATCCTCAATCTTCAATCCTCAATCCTCAATCCTCAATTCTCAATCCTCAATCCTCAATCCTCAGACCTCAAACATCAATACTCAACCCTCAGTCCTCGTCCTCAATCCACAACCCTCAATCCTCAATCCTCAATCTTCAATCATCAATATTCAATCTTCAATCCTCAATCCTCACTCCTCAATGTTCAATCCTCAATACCCAATCTACAATCTTCAATCCTCAATCCTCAATCCTCAATCCTCGATTCTCAATCCTGAATCCTCAACCCTGAATCTTTAATCTTCAGCCCTCAGTCCTCAACAATCAGTTGTCAATCCTCAATCCTCAATAGAATATCCTCAATTCACAGTTTTTAATACTCAATACTTAATCTTCAGTCATCAAATCTCTATCCACAAACATCAATTCTCATAACACAATCCTCAACACTCCGTCCCCAATCCTCAATCCTCAATCCTCAATCCTCAATCCTCAACATTCAATCCTCAATAATCAATCTTCAATCCTCAATCCTCAATCCTCAATCCTCAATCCTCGATCCTCAACCTTCAATCCTCAATCCTCAGTCCTCAATACTCAAACCTCAATCCTCAACCCTCAGCCCTCATCCTGCATCCTCAATCCTCAATCCTTAATCTTCAATCTTCAGTCCCCAATACTCAATCTTCAATCCTCAATCTTCATTCCTCAATCCTCAATCCTCAATCCTCAGTCATCAATACTCAATCTTCAATACTCGATCCTCAATCCTCAATCCTCAATCCTCAATCCTCAATCCTCAATCCTCAATCCTCATTCCTCAATCCTCAATCCTCAATCCTCAGACCTCAAACATCAATACTCAAGCCTCAGTCACCGTCCTCAATACACAACACTCAATCCTCAATACTCAACCTTCAATCATCAATACTCAATCTTGAACCCTCAATCCTCAATCCTCAATCCTCAATCCTCAATCCTCAATCCTCAATCTTCAAACCTCAATCCTCAACCCTCACACCTCATCCTCAATCCTAAATACTCAATCTTCATTCCTCAATCCTCAATCCTCAATCCTCAATCCTCAGACATCAAACATCAATATTCAACACTAGGACCTGGACCTCAATCCACAACCCTCAATCCTCAATCCTCAATCTTCAATCATCAATACTCAATCTTCAATCCTCAATCCTCAACACTCAATCCTCAATCCTCAATCCTCAATCTTTAATCCTCAATCCTCAATCTTCAGACCTCAATACTCAATCTTCAATCCTCAATCCTCAATCCTCAATCCTCAATCCTCATTCTTCATTCCTCAATACCCAATCCTCAATCTTCAATTCTCAGCCTTCAATCCTAAATCCTCAAACCTCAATCCTCAATCCTCAACATTCAATCCTTTAATACTCAACCTTCAATCCTCAATCCCCAATCCTCAATCCTCAATCCTCAATCCTCAACCTTCAATCCTCAATACTCAGTCTTCAATCGTCAATCCTCAATCCTCAATCATCAATCCTCAATACTCATTCGTCAATCCTCAATACACAATTCTCAATCTTCAATCCTCAATCCTCAATCCTCAATTCTTAAACCTCAGTTCTCAGTCCTCAGTCCTCAAACCTTAATCCTCAACACTCAGCCCTCATACTCAATCCTCAATCCTCAATCCTCAATCCTCAATCCTCAATCCTCAATCTTCAATCCTCAATCCTCAATCTTCAATCCTCAATCCTCAATCCTCAATCCTCAATCCTCAGACCTCAAACATCAATACTCAACCCTCAGTCCTCGTCCTCAATCCACAACCCTCAATCCTCAATCCTCAATCTTCAATCATCAATATTCAATCTTCAATCCTCAATCCTCACTCCTCAATGTTCAATCCTCAATACCCAATCTACAATCTTCAATCCTCAATCCTCAATCCTCAATCCTCAATTCTCAATCCTGAATCCTCAACCCTGAATCCTTAATCTTCAGCCCTCAGTCCTCAACAATCAGTTGTCAATCCTCAATCCTCAATAGAATATCCTCAATTCACAGTTTTTAATACTCAATACTTAATCTTCAGTCATCAAATCTCTATCCACAAACATCAATTCTCATAACTCAATCCTCAACACTCCGTCCCCAATCCTCAATCCTCAATCCTCAATCCTCAATCCTCAACATTCAATCCTCAATACTCAATCTTCAATCCTCAATCCTCAATCATCAATCCTCAATCCTCGATCCTCAACCTTCAATCCTCAATCCTCAGTCCTCAATACTCAAACCTCAATCCTCAACCATCAGCCCTCATCCTGCATCCTCAATCCTCAATCCTTAATCCTCAATCTTCAGTCCCCAATACTCAATCTTCAATCCTCAATCTTCATTCCTCAATCCTCAATCCTCAATCCTCAGACATCAATACTCAATCTTCAATACTCGATCCTCAATCCTCAATCCTCAATCCTCAATCCTCAATCCACAATCCCCAATCCTCATTCCTCAATCCTCAATCCTCAATCCTCAGACCTCAAACATCAATACTCAAGCCTCAGTCACCGTCCTCAATACACAACACTCAATCCTCAATACTCAACCTTCAATCATCAATACTCAAGCTTGAACCCTCAATCCTCAATCCTCAATCCTCAATCCTCAATCCTCAATCCTCAATCTTCAAACCTCAATCCTCAACCCTCACACCTCATCCTCAATCCTCAATACTCAATCTTCATTCCTCAATCCTCAATCCTCAATCCTCAATCCTCAGACATGAAACATCAATATTCAACACTAGGACCTGGACCTCAATCCACAACCCTCAATCCTCAATCCTCAATCTTCAATCATCAATACTCAATCTTCAATCCTCAATCCTCAACACTCAATCCTCAATCCTCAATCCTCAATCTTTAATCCTCAATCCTCAATCTTCAGACCTCAATACTCAATCTTCAATCCTCAATCCTCAATCCTCAATCCTCAATCCTCATTCTTCATTCCTCAATACCCAATCCTCAATCTTCAATTCTCAGCCTTCAATCCTAAATCCTCAAACCTCAATCCTCAATCCTCAACATTCAATCCTTTAATACTCAACCTTCAATCCTCAATCCCCAATACTCAATCCTCAATCCTCAATCCTCAACCTTCAATCCTCAATACTCAGTCTTCAATCCTCAATCCTCAATCCTCAATCATCAATCCTCAATACTCATTCGTCAATCCTCAATACACAATTCTCAATCTTCAATCCTCAATCCTCAATCCTCAATTCTTAAACCTCAGTTCTCAGTCCTCAGTCCTCAAACCTTAATCCTCAACACTCAGCCCTCATACTCAATCCTCAATCCTCAATCCTCAATCCTCAATCCTCAATCCTCAATCCTCAATCTTCAATCCTCAATCCTCAATCTTCAATCCTCAATCCTCAATCCTCAATCCTCAATCCTCAGACCTCAAACATCAATACTCAACCCTCAGTCCTCGTCCTCAATCCACAACCCTCATTCCTCAATCCTCAATCCTCAATCCTCAGACCTCAAACATCAATACTCAAGCCTCAGTCACCGTCCTCAATACACAACACTCAATCCTCAATACTCAACCTTCAATCATCAATACTCAATCTTGAACCCTCAATCCTCAATCCTCAATCCTCAATCCTCAATCCTCAAACCTCAATCTTCAAACCTCAATCCTCAACCCTCACACCTCATCCTCAATCCTCAATACTCAATCTTCATTCCTCAATCCTCAATCCTCAATCCTCAATCCTCAGACATCAAACATCAATATTCAACACTAGGACCTGGACCTCAATCCACAACCCTCAATCCTCAATCCTCAATCTTCAATCATCAATTCTCAATCTTCAATCCTCAATCCTCAATCCTCAATCCTCAATCGTCAATCCTCAATCCCCAATACTCAATTTTCAATCCTCAATCCTCAATTCTCAATCCTCAATCCTCAATCTTCAATCCTCAATACTCAATCTTCAATCCTCAATCCTCAATCCTCAATCCTCAATCCTCAATCCTCAATCCTCTATCTTCAATCCTCAATACTCAATCTTCAATCCTCAATCCTCAATCCTCAATCCTCAATCCTCATTCTTCAATCCTCAATACCCAATCCTCAATCTTCAATCCTCAATCCTCAATCCTCAATTCTCAATCCTCAATCCTCAATCCTCAGACCTCAAACATCAATACTCAACCCTCAGTCCTCGTCCTCAATCCACAACCCTCAATCCTCAATCCTCAATCTTCAATCATCAATATTCAATCTTCAATACTCAATCCTCACTCCTCAATGTTCAATCCTCAATACCCAATCTACAATCTTCAATCCTCAATCCTCAATCCTCAATCCTCAATTCTCAATCCTCAATCCTCAACCCTCAATCCTTAACCCTCAGCCCTCATCCTCAATCCTCAATCCTCAATCCTCAATCCTCAATCCTCAATCCTCAATCCTCAATCCTCAATCCTCAATAGTCAATCTTCAATCCTCAATCCTCAGTCCTCAAACCTCAATTCTGTATCCTCAACTCTGAATCCTCAATCTTCAGACCTCAGTCCTGAACAATCTGTTGTCAATCCTCAATCCTCAATAGAATATCATCAATTCACAGTTTTCAATACTCAATACCCAATCTGCAATCTTCAAACCTCTATCCCCAAACATCAATTCTCATCCCTCCACCCTCAACACTTCGTCCCCAATCCTCAATCTTCAATACTCAATCCTCAATCCTCAATCCTCAATCCTCAATCCTCAACATTCAATCCTCAATCCTCAATCCTCAATCCTCAATCTTCAATCATCAATATTCAATCTTCAATCCTCAATCCTCAATCCTCAATCCTCAATCCTCAATCCTCAATGTTCAATCCGCAATGCGCAATCCTCAATCTTCGATCCTCAATCCTCAATCCTCAATCCTCAATCCTCAATCCTCACACCTCAGTCCTCAAATCTCAATCCTGAATCCTCAACCCTGAATCCTCAATCCTCAATCCTCAATCCTCAATCCTCATTCTTCAATCCTCAATACCCAATCCTCAATCTTCAATCCTCAATCCTAAATCCTCAATTCTCAATCCTCAATCCTCAGTCCTCAGTCCTCAAACCTCAATCGTCAACCCTCAGCCCTCATCCACAATCCTCATTCCTCAATCCTCAATCCTCAGTCCTCAATACTCAGCCATCAATCCCCAATTCTCAAACCTCAATCCTCAACCGTCAGTCCTCGTCCTCAATCCTCAACCCTCAATCCTCAATCCTCAATCCTCAATCCTCAATCCTCAGTCCTCAATCCTCAATCCTCAGTCATCAAACCTCAATCCTGAGTCCTCAATCCTGAATCCTCTGTCTTCAGCCCTCAGTCCTCAACAATCAGTTGTCAATCCTCAATCCTCAGTAGAATATCATCAATTCACAGTATTCAATACTCAATACTCCTTCTGCAATCTTCAAACCTTTATCCACAAACATCAATTCTCATCACTCGACACTCAACACTTAGTCCTCAATCTTCAATCCTCAATCCTCAATCCTCAATCTTCAATCCTCAATACTCAATCTTCAATCCTCAATCCTCAATCCTCAATCCTCAATCCTCAATACCCAATCCTCAACCTTCAATCCTCAATCCTCAATCCTCAATTCTCAATCCCCAATCTTCAATACTCAGACCTCAAACATCAATACTCAACCCTCAGTCCTCGTCCTCAATCCACAACCTTAAATCCTCAATCCTCAATCTTCAATCCTCAATACTCAATCTGCAATCCTCAATCCTCAATCCTCAATCCTCAATCCTCATTCTTCAATCCTCAATACCCAATCCTCAACCTTCAATCCTCAATCCTCAATCCTCAATTCTCAATCCCCAATCTTCAATACTCAGACCTCAAACATCAATACTCAACCCTCAGTCCTCGTCCTCAATCCACAACCTTCAATCCTCAATCGTCAATCTTCAATCATCAATATTCAATCTTCAATCCTCAATCCTCAATCCTCAATCGTCAATCCTTAATCCTCAATCTTCAGCCCTGAGTCCTCAACAATCAGTTGTTAATCCTCAATCCTCAATAGAATATCCTCAATCCACAGTTTTCAATATTCAATCCCCATTCTTCAATCTTCAAATCTCAATCCACAAACATCAATTCTCATCACTCAACCCTCAACATTCAGTCCTCAATCTTCAATCCTCAATCCTCAATCCTCAATCTTCAATCCTCAATACTCAATCTTCAATCCTCAATCCTCAATCCTCAATCCTCAATACTCAATACTCAATCATCAATCCTCAATATTCAATCCGCAATACCCAATCCTCAATCTTCAATCCTCAATCCTCAATCCTCAATCCTCAGTCCTCAATCCTCAATCCTCAGTCCTCAAACCTCAATCCTGAATCCTCAATACAGAATCCTCAATCCTCAGGCCTCAGTCCTCAATCCTCAATCCTCAATCCTCATTCTTCAATCTTCAATACCCAATCCTCAATCCTCAATCATCAATCAGCAATCTTCAATACTCAATCCTCAATCCTCAATTCTCAATCCTCAATACTCAACCATCAACTCTCAATTCTGAATGCTCAAAAGAATATCCTGAATTCTCAGGATACAATACTCAAACCTGAATCCTCAACCCTCAGCCTTCATCCTCCATCCTGAATCCTCAATCCTCAATCCTCAATCTTCAATCCTCATTACTCAATCTTCAATCCTCAATCCTCAGTCCTCAATCCTCAATCCTCAATCCTCAATCCTCAATCCTCAATCTTCATTCCTCTATATTCAATCTTCAATACTCAATCCTCAATCCTCAATCCTCCATCCTCAACCTTCAAACCTCAATCCTCAACCCTCAGACCTCATCCTCAATCCTCAATCCTCAATCCTCAATCCTCAATCCTCAATCCTCATTCTTCAATCTTCAATACCCAATCCTCAATCCTCAATCATCAATCCTCAATCTTCAATACTCAATCCTCAATCCTCAATTCTCAATCCTCAATACTCAACCATCAACTCTCAATTCTGAATGCTCAAAAGAATATCCTGAATTCTCAGGATACAATACTCAAACCTGAATCCTCAACCCTCAGCCTTCATCCTCCATCCTGAATCCTCAATCCTCAATCCTCAATCTTCAATCATCAATCCTCAATCTGCAATACTCAACCATCAATCCTCAATTCTCAATCCTCAATCCTCAATCCTCAGTCCTCAATCTTCAATCCTCAATACTCAATCTTTAATCCTCAATCCTCAATCCTCAATCCTCAATCCTCAAACCTCAATCCTCAATCCTCTATCTTCAATCCTCAATACTCAATCTTCAATCCTCGATCCTCAATCCTCAATCCTCAATCCTCATTCTTCAATCCTCAATACCCAATCCTCAATCTTCAATCCTCAATCCTCAATCCTCAATTCTCAATACTCAATCCTCAATCCTCAGACCTCAAACATCAATACTCAACCCTCAGTCCTCGTCCTCAATCCACAACCCTCAATCCTCAATCCTCAATCTTCAATCATCAATATTCAATCTTCAATCCTCAATCCTCAATCCTCAATGTTCAATTCTCATTCCTCAATCCTCCATCCTCAATCCTCAGACCTCAAACATCAATACTCAACCCTCAGTCCTCGTCCTCAATACACAACACTCAATCCTCAATCCTCAATCTTCAATCATCAATACTCAATCTTCAATACTCAATCCTCAATCCTCAATACTCAATACTCAATCCTCAATCCTCAATCCTGAATCTTCAATCCTCATTACTCAATCTTCAATCCTCAATCCTCAATGCTCAATGCTCAATCCTCAACCCTCAGTCACCAATTCTCAATCTTCAATCCTCAATCCTCAATCCTCAATCCTCAATCCTCATTCTTCAGTCCTCAATACCTAATCCTCAATCTTCAATCCTCAATCCTCAATCATCAATTCTCAATCCTCAATCCTCAGTCCTCAGTTCTCAAACCTCAACCCTCAACCCTCAGCCCTCATCCTCAATCCTCAATCCTCAATCCTCAATCCTCAATCCTCAATCCTCAATCCTCAATAGTCAATCTTCAATCCTCAATCCTCAGTCCTCAAACCTCAATTCTGTATCGTCAACTCTGAAACCTCAATCTTCAGACCTCAGTCCTGAACAATCTGTTGTCAATCCTCAATACTCAATAGAATATCATCAATTCACAGTTTTCAATACTCAATAGCCAATCTGCAATCTTCAAATCTCTATCCACAAACATCAATTCTCAGCCCTCCACCCTCAACACTCCGTCCCCAATCCTCAATCTTCAATCCTCAATCCTCAATCCTCAATCCTCAATCCTCAATCCTCAATGTTCAATCCTCAGTCCCCAATCCTCAATCTTCAATCCTCAATCCTCAATCCTCATCCCTCAATCCTCAATCCTCAGTGTTCAATCCTCAATGCTCAATCTTCAATCCTCAATACTCAATCCTCAATGCTCAATCCTCAATCCTCAATCCTCAATCCACAATCCTCAATCCTCAACATTCAAACCTCAATACTCAATCTTAAATCCTCAATCCTCAATCCTCAATCCTCAATCCTCAATCCTCAACCTTCAATCCTCAATACTCAATCTTCAATCCTCAATCCTCAATCCTCAATTCTCAATCCTCAATCCTCAATACTCATTCTTCAATCCTCAATACCCAATTCTCAATCTTCAATCCTCAATCCTCAATCCTGAACCCTCAACACTCAGTCCTCAATGTTCAATCCTCAATCCTCAATTCTCAATATTCAATCCTCAATGCTGAATCTTCAATCCTCAATCCTCAATCCTCAATCCTCAATCCTCAATCCTCAATCCTCAATGTTCACTCCTCAGTCCCCAATCCTCAATCTTCAATCCTCAATCCTCAATCCTCATCCCTCAATCCTCAATCCTCAGTGTTCAATCCTCAATGCTCAATCTTCAATCCTCAATCCTCAATCCTCAATGCTCAATCCTCAATCCTCAATCCTCAATCCACAATCCACAATCCTCAACATTCTAACCTCAATACTCAATCTTAAATCCTCAATCCTCAATCCTCAATCCTCAATCCTCAATCCTCAACCTTCAATCCTCAATACTCAATCTTCAATCCTCAATCCTCAATCCTCAATCCTCAATCCTCAATCCTCAATACTCATTCTTCAATCCTCAATACCCAATTCTCAATCTTCAATCCTCAATCCTCAATTCTCAAATCTCAATGCTGAGTCCTCAGTCCACAGTCCTCAATCCTCAATCCTCAACCCTCAGCCCTCATCCTCAATACTCAATCCTCAATGTTCAATCCGCAATACCCAATCCTCAATCTTCAATCCGCAATCCTCAATCCCCAATCCTCAATCGTCAATCCTAACTCCTCAGTCCTCAAATCTCAATCCTGAATCCTCAACCCTGAATCCTCAATCTTCAGCCCTCAGTCCTCAACAATCAGTTGTCAATCCTCAATCCTCAACAGAATATCCTCAATTCACAGTTTTCAATACCCAATACTCAATCTGCAATCATCAAATCTATATCCACAAACATCAATCCTCATCATTCAACCCTCAACACTCAGTCACCAATCCTCAATCTTCAATCCTGAATCCTCAATCCTCAATCCTGAATCCTCAATCTTCAAACCTCAATCCTCAACCCTCAGACCACATCCTCAATTCTCAGTCCTCAATCCTCAATCCTCCATCCTCAATCCTCAATCCTCAATACTCAATCCTCAATCCTCAGTCCTCAAACCTCAATCCTGAATCCTCAATCCTGCATCCTCAATCTTCAGACCACAGTCCTCAACAATCAGTTGTCAATTCTCAATCCTCAATAGAATATCATCAATTCACAGTTTTCAATACTCAATACTCAGTCTGCAATCTTCAAATCTCTATCTACAAACATCAATTCTCATCACTCAACCCTCAAAACTCGGTCCTCAATGCTCAATCTTCAATCCTCAATCCTCAATCCTCAATCCTCTATCCTCAATATTCAATCCTCAATACACGAACTTCAATCCTCAATCCTTAATCCTCAATCCTCGGTCCTCAAACCTCAATTCTGAATCCTCAATACTCAATCTTCAATCCTCAATCCTCAGTCCTCAAACCTCAATTCTGAATCTTCAAACCTCAATCCTCAACCCTCATACCTCATCCTCAATCCTCAATCCTCAATCCTCAATCCTCAATCCTCAGTCTTCAATCCTCAATACTCAATCTTCAATCCTCAATCCTCAGTCCTCAGTTCTCAAACCCCAATCCTCAACCCTCAGCCCTCATACTCAATCCTCAATCCGCAATCCTCAATCCTCAATCCTCAATCCTCAATCCTCAATCCTCGATACTGAAACTTCAATCATCAACATTCAATCCTCAATACTCAATCTTCAATCCTCAATCCTCAATCCTCAATCCACAATCCTCAATCCTCAACCTTCAATCCTCAATACTCAATCTTCAATCCTCAATCCTCAATCCTCAATCCTCAATCCTTAATCCTCAGACCTCAAACATCAATACTCAAGCCTCAGTCACCGTCCTCAATACACAATACTCAATCCTCAATACTCAACCTTCAATCATCAATACTCAATCTTGAACCCTCAATCCTCAATCCTCAATCCTCAATCCTCAATCCTCAACCCTCAATCTTCAAACCTCAATCCTCAACCCTCACACCTCATCCTCAATCCTCAATACTCAATCTTCATTCCTCAATCCTCAATCCTCAATCCTCAATCCTCAGACATCAAACATCAATATTCAACACTAGGACCTGGACCTCAATCCACAACCCTCAATCCTCAATCCTCAATCTTCAATCATCAATACTCAATCTTCAATCCTCAATCCTCAACACTCAATCCTCAATCCTCAATCCTCAATCTTCAGACCTCAATACTCAATCTTCAATCCTCAATCCTCAATCCTCAATCCTCAATCCTCATTCTTCATTCCTCAATACCCAATCCTCAATCTTCAATTCTCAGCCTTCAATCCTAAATCCTCAAACCTCAATCCTCAATCCTCAACATTCAATCCTTTAATACTCAACCTTCAATCCTCAATCCCCAATCCTCAATCCTCAATCCTCAATCCTCAACCTTCAATCCTCAATACTCAGTCTTCAATCCTCAATCCTCAATCCTCAATCATCAATCCTCAATACTCATTCGTCAATCCTCAATACACAATTCTCAATCTTCAATCCTCAATCCTCAATCCTCAATTCTTAAACCTCAGTTCTCAGGCCTCAGTCCTCAAACCTTAATCCTCAACACTCAGCCCTCATACTCAATCCTCAATCCTCAATCCTCAATCCTCAATCCTCAATCCTCAATCTTCAATCCTCAATCCTCAATCTTCAATCCTCAATCCTCAATCCTCAATCCTCAAGCGTCAATCCTCAATCCCCAATACTCAATTTTCAATCCTCAATCCTCAATTCTCAATCCTCAATCCTCAATCTTCAATCCTCAATACTCAATCTTCAATCCTCAATCCTCAATCCTCAATCCTCAATCCTCAATCCTCAATCCTCATTCTTCAATCCTCAATACCCAATCCTCAATCTTCAATCCTCAATCCTCAATTCTCAATCCTCAATCCTCAACCCTCAATCCTTAACCCTCAGCCCTCATCCTCAATCCTCAATCCTCAATCCTCAATCCTCAATCCTCAATCCTCAATCCTCAATAGTCAATCTTCAATCCTCAATCCTCAGTCCTCAAACCTCAATTCTGTATCCTCAACTCTGAATCCTCAATCTTCAGACCTCAGTCCTGAACAATCTGTTGTCAATCCTCAATCCTCAATAGAATATCATCAATTCACAGTTTTCAATACTCAATACCCAATCTGCAATCTTCAAACCTCTATCCCCAAACATCAATTCTCATACCTCCACCCTCAACACTTCGTCCCCAATCCTCAATCTTCAATCCTCAATCCTCAATCCTCAATCCTCAATCCTCAATCCTCAACATTCAATCCTCAATCCTCAATCCTCAAACCTCAATCCTCAATACTCATTCTTCAATCCTCAATACCCAATTCTCAATCTTCAATCCTCAATCCTCAATCCTCAATTCTCAATCCTCAGTCCTCAGTCCTCAGTCCTCAAACCTCAATCCTCAGAACTCTGCCCTCTTCCTCAATCCTCAATCCTCAATCCTCAATCCTCAATCCTCGATCCTCAATCTTCAATCCTCAATACTCAATTTTCAATCCTCAATCCTCAGTCCTCAAACCTCAATTCTGAATCCTCGATCCTCTATCCTCAATCTTCAATCCTCAATACTCAATTTTCAATCCTCAATCCTCAGTCCTCAAACCTCAATTCTGAATCCTCAATACTCAAACTTCAGTCCTCAATCCTCAATCCTTAATCCTCAATCTTCAATCCTCAATACTCTATCTTCAATCCTCAATCTTCATTGCTCAATCCTCAATCCTCAAACCTCAGTCATCAATACTCAATCTTCAATACTCGATACTCAGTCCTCAATCCTCAATCCTCAATCCTCAATCCTCAATCCTCAATCCTCATTCCTCAATCCTCAATCCTCAATCCTCAATCCTCAGACCTCAAACATCAATACTCAACCCTCATTCTTCAATCCTCAATTCCCAATCCTCAATCTTCAATCCTCAATCCTCAATCCTCAATTCTCAATCCCCAATCTTCAATTCTCAGACCTCAAACATCAATACTCAACCCTCAGTCCTCGTCCTCAATCCACAACCTTCAATCCTCAATCCTCAATCTTCAATCATCAATATTCAATCTTCAATCCTCAATCCTCAATCCTCAATCCTCAATCCTGAATCGTCAATCTTCAGCCCTGAGTCCTCAACAATCAGTTGTCAATCCTCAGTCCTCAATAGAGTATCCTCAATTCACAGTTTTCAATACTCAATACTCAAGCTGCAATAACCAAATCTCTATCCACAAACATCAATTCTCATCACTCAACCCTCAACACTCAGTCCTCAATGTTCAATCCTCAATCCTCAATTCTCAATGTTCAATCCTCAAAACTGAATCTTCAATCCTCAATCCTCAATCCTCAATCCTCAATACTCAATTCTCAATGTTCAATCCTCAGTCCCCAATCCTCAATCTTCAACCCTCAATCCTCAATCCTCATCCCTCAATCCTCAATCCTCAGTGTTCAATCCTCAATACTCAATCTTCAATCCTCAAACCTCAATCCTCAATGCTCAATCCTCAATCCTCAATCCTCAATCCTCAACATTCTAACCTCAATACTCAATCTTCAATCCTCAATCCTCAATCCTCAATCCTCAATCCTCGATCCTCAACCTTCAATCCTCAATACTCAATCTTCAATCCTCAATCCTCAATCCTCAATCCTCAATCCTCAATCCTCAATACCCAATTCTCAATCTTCAATCCTCAATCCTCAATCCTCAAATCTCAATGCTGAGTCCTCAGTCCACAGTCCTCAATCCTCAATCCTCAACCCTCAGCCCTCAAATCTCAATCCTGAATCCTCAACCCTGAATCCTCAATCTTCAGCCCTCAGTCCTCAACAATCAGTTGTCAATCCTCAATCCTCAACAGAATATCCTCAATTCACAGTTTCCAATATCCAATACTCAATCTGCAATCATCAAATCTATATCCACAAACATCAATCCTCATCATTCAACCCTCAACACTCAGTCACCAATCCTCAATCTTCAATCCTGAATCCTCAATCCTCAATCCTGAATCCTCAATCTTCAAACCTCAATCCTCAACCCTCAGACCTCATCCTCAATCCTCAGTCCTCAATCCTCAATCCTCCATCCTCAATCCTCAATCCTCAATCCTCAATCCTCAATCCTCAGTCCTCAACCCTCAATCCTGAATCCTCAATCCTGCATCCTCAATCTTCAGACCACAGTCCTCAACAATCAGTTGTCAATTCTCAATCCTCAAGAGAATATCATCAATTCACAGTTTTCAATACTCAATACTCAATCTGCAATCTTCAAATCTCTATCTACAAACATCAATTCTCATCACTCAACCCTCAAAACTCGGTCCTCAATGCTCAATCTTCAATCCTCAATCCTCAATCCTCAATCCTCTATCCTCAATCTTCAATCCTCAATACTCGAACTTCAATCCTCAATCCTTAATCCTCAATCCTCGGTCCTCAAACCTCAATTCTGAATCCTCAATACTCAATCTTCAATCCTCAATCCTCAGTCCTCAAACCTCAATTCTGAATCTTCAAACCTCAATCCTCAACCCTCAGACTTCATCCTCAATCCTCAATCCTCAATCCTCAATCCTCAATCCTCAATCCTCAGTCTTCAATCCTCAATACTCAATCTTCAATCCTCAATCCTCAGTCCTCAAACCTCAACTCTGAAACCTCAAAACTCAATCTTCAATCCTCAATCCTCAGTCCTCAAACCTCAATTCTGAATCCTCAATACTCAATCTTCAATCCTCAATTCTCAGTCCTGAATACTCAACCATCAATCATCAATTCTCAATACTCAACTGAATATCCTGAATTCTCAGGATTCAATACTCAAACCTCAATCCTCAACCCTCAGCCCCCATACTCCATCCTCAATCCTCAATCCTTAATCCTCAATCTTCAATCCTCAATACTCACTCTTCAATCCTCAATCTTCATTCCTCAATCCTCAATCCTCAATCTTCAGTCATCAATACTCAATCTTCAATACTCGATCCTCAATCCTCAATCCTCAATCCTCAATCCTCAATCCTCAATACTCAATCCCCAATCCTCAATCCTCAATCCTCAGTCCTCAATCTTCAATCCACAATACTCAATCTTCAATCCTCAGTCCTCAATCCTCAATCCTCAATCCTCAATCCTCAGTCATCAATACTCAATCTTCAATCCTCAATAATCAATCCTCAATCCTCAATCCTCAATCCTCAATCCTCAATGTTCAATCCGCAATACCCAATCCTCAATCTTCAATCCTCAATACTCAATCCTCACTCCTCAATCCTCACTCCTCAGTCCTCAAATCTCGATACTGAATCCTCAACCCTGAATCCTCAATCTTCAGCCCTCAGTCCACAAAAATCAGTCGTCAATCCTCAATCCTCAATAGGACATCCTCAATTCACAGTTTTCAATACTAAATACTCAATCTGCAATCTTCAAATCTCTATCCACAAATATCAATTCTCATCACTCAACCCTCAACACTCCGTCCCCAATCCTCAATCTTCAATCCTCAATCCTCAGTCCTCAATCCTCAATCCTCAACATTCAATCCTCAATACTCAATCTTCAATCCTCAATCCTCAATCCTCCATCCACAATCCTCAATCCTCAATCCTCAATCCTCAGTGTTCAATCCTCAATGCTCAATCTTCAATCCTCAATACTCAATCCTCAATGCTCAATCCTCAATCCTCAATCCTCAATCCACAATCCTCAATCCTCAACATTCAAACCTCAATACTCAATCTTAAATCCTCAATCCTCAATCCTCAATCCTCAATCCTCAATCCTCAACCTTCAATCCTCAATACTCAATCTTCAATCCTCAATCCTCAATCCTCAATTCTCAATCCTCAATCCTCAATACTCATTCTTCAATCCTCAATACCCAATTCTCAATCTTCAATCCTCAATCCTCAATCCTGAACCCTCAACACTCAGTCCTCAATGTTCAATCCTCAATCCTCAATTCTCAATATTCAATCCTCAATGCTGAATCTTCAATCCTCAATCCTCAATCCTCAATCCTCAATCCTCAATCCTCAATCCTCAATGTTCACTCCTCAGTCCCCAATCCTCAATCTTCAATCCTCAATCCTCAATCCTCATCCCTCAATCCTCAATCCTCAGTGTTCAATCCTCAATGCTCAATCTTCAATCCTCAATCCTCAATCCTCAATGCTCAATCCTCAATCCTCAATCCTCAATCCACAATCCACAATCCTCAACATTCTAACCTCAATACTCAATCTTAAATCCTCAATCCTCAATCCTCAATCCTCAATCCTCAATCCTCAACCTTCAATCCTCAATACTCAATCTTCAATCCTCAATCCTCAATCCTCAATCCTCAATCCTCAATCCTCAATACTCATTCTTCAATCCTCAATACCCAATTCTCAATCTTCAATCCTCAATCCTCAATTCTCAAATCTCAATGCTGAGTCCTCAGTCCACAGTCCTCAATCCTCAATCCTCAACCCTCAGCCCTCATCCTCAATACTCAATCCTCAATGTTCAATCCGCAATACCCAATCCTCAATCTTCAATCCGCAATCCTCAATCCCCAATCCTCAATCGTCAATCCTAACTCCTCAGTCCTCAAATCTCAATCCTGAATCCTCAACCCTGAATCCTCAATCTTCAGCCCTCAGTCCTCAACAATCAGTTGTCAATCCTCAATCCTCAACAGAATATCCTCAATTCACAGTTTTCAATACCCAATACTCAATCTGCAATCATCAAATCTATATCCACAAACATCAATCCTCATCATTCAACCCTCAACACTCAGTCACCAATCCTCAATCTTCAATCCTGAATCCTCAATCCTCAATCCTGAATCCTCAATCTTCAAACCTCAATCCTCAACCCTCAGACCACATCCTCAATTCTCAGTCCTCAATCCTCAATCCTCCATCCTCAATCCTCAATCCTCAATACTCAATCCTCAATCCTCAGTCCTCAAACCTCAATCCTGAATCCTCAATCCTGCATCCTCAATCTTCAGACCACAGTCCTCAACAATCAGTTGTCAATTCTCAATCCTCAATAGAATATCATCAATTCACAGTTTTCAATACTCAATACTCAGTCTGCAATCTTCAAATCTCTATCTACAAACATCAATTCTCATCACTCAACCCTCAAAACTCGGTCCTCAATGCTCAATCTTCAATCCTCAATCCTCAATCCTCAATCCTCTATCCTCAATATTCAATCCTCAATACACGAACTTCAATCCTCAATCCTTAATCCTCAATCCTCGGTCCTCAAACCTCAATTCTGAATCCTCAATACTCAATCTTCAATCCTCAATCCTCAGTCCTCAAACCTCAATTCTGAATCTTCAAACCTCAATCCTCAACCCTCATACCTCATCCTCAATCCTCAATCCTCAATCCTCAATCCTCAATCCTCAGTCTTCAATCCTCAATACTCAATCTTCAATCCTCAATCCTCAGTCCTCAGTTCTCAAACCCCAATCCTCAACCCTCAGCCCTCATACTCAATCCTCAATCCGCAATCCTCAATCCTCAATCCTCAATCCTCAATCCTCAATCCTCGATACTGAAACTTCAATCATCAACATTCAATCCTCAATACTCAATCTTCAATCCTCAATCCTCAATCCTCAATCCACAATCCTCAATCCTCAACCTTCAATCCTCAATACTCAATCTTCAATCCTCAATCCTCAATCCTCAATCCTCAATCCTTAATCCTCAGACCTCAAACATCAATACTCAAGCCTCAGTCACCGTCCTCAATACACAATACTCAATCCTCAATACTCAACCTTCAATCATCAATACTCAATCTTGAACCCTCAATCCTCAATCCTCAATCCTCAATCCTCAATCCTCAACCCTCAATCTTCAAACCTCAATCCTCAACCCTCACACCTCATCCTCAATCCTCAATACTCAATCTTCATTCCTCAATCCTCAATCCTCAATCCTCAATCCTCAGACATCAAACATCAATATTCAACACTAGGACCTGGACCTCAATCCACAACCCTCAATCCTCAATCCTCAATCTTCAATCATCAATACTCAATCTTCAATCCTCAATCCTCAACACTCAATCCTCAATCCTCAATCCTCAATCTTCAGACCTCAATACTCAATCTTCAATCCTCAATCCTCAATCCTCAATCCTCAATCCTCATTCTTCATTCCTCAATACCCAATCCTCAATCTTCAATTCTCAGCCTTCAATCCTAAATCCTCAAACCTCAATCCTCAATCCTCAACATTCAATCCTTTAATACTCAACCTTCAATCCTCAATCCCCAATCCTCAATCCTCAATCCTCAATCCTCAACCTTCAATCCTCAATACTCAGTCTTCAATCCTCAATCCTCAATCCTCAATCATCAATCCTCAATACTCATTCGTCAATCCTCAATACACAATTCTCAATCTTCAATCCTCAATCCTCAATCCTCAATTCTTAAACCTCAGTTCTCAGGCCTCAGTCCTCAAACCTTAATCCTCAACACTCAGCCCTCATACTCAATCCTCAATCCTCAATCCTCAATCCTCAATCCTCAATCCTCAATCTTCAATCCTCAATCCTCAATCTTCAATCCTCAATCCTCAATCCTCAATCCTCAAGCGTCAATCCTCAATCCCCAATACTCAATTTTCAATCCTCAATCCTCAATTCTCAATCCTCAATCCTCAATCTTCAATCCTCAATACTCAATCTTCAATCCTCAATCCTCAATCCTCAATCCTCAATCCTCAATCCTCAATCCTCATTCTTCAATCCTCAATACCCAATCCTCAATCTTCAATCCTCAATCCTCAATTCTCAATCCTCAATCCTCAACCCTCAATCCTTAACCCTCAGCCCTCATCCTCAATCCTCAATCCTCAATCCTCAATCCTCAATCCTCAATCCTCAATCCTCAATAGTCAATCTTCAATCCTCAATCCTCAGTCCTCAAACCTCAATTCTGTATCCTCAACTCTGAATCCTCAATCTTCAGACCTCAGTCCTGAACAATCTGTTGTCAATCCTCAATCCTCAATAGAATATCATCAATTCACAGTTTTCAATACTCAATACCCAATCTGCAATCTTCAAACCTCTATCCCCAAACATCAATTCTCATACCTCCACCCTCAACACTTCGTCCCCAATCCTCAATCTTCAATCCTCAATCCTCAATCCTCAATCCTCAATCCTCAATCCTCAACATTCAATCCTCAATCCTCAATCCTCAAACCTCAATCCTCAATACTCATTCTTCAATCCTCAATACCCAATTCTCAATCTTCAATCCTCAATCCTCAATCCTCAATTCTCAATCCTCAGTCCTCAGTCCTCAGTCCTCAAACCTCAATCCTCAGAACTCTGCCCTCTTCCTCAATCCTCAATCCTCAATCCTCAATCCTCAATCCTCGATCCTCAATCTTCAATCCTCAATACTCAATTTTCAATCCTCAATCCTCAGTCCTCAAACCTCAATTCTGAATCCTCGATCCTCTATCCTCAATCTTCAATCCTCAATACTCAATTTTCAATCCTCAATCCTCAGTCCTCAAACCTCAATTCTGAATCCTCAATACTCAAACTTCAGTCCTCAATCCTCAATCCTTAATCCTCAATCTTCAATCCTCAATACTCTATCTTCAATCCTCAATCTTCATTGCTCAATCCTCAATCCTCAAACCTCAGTCATCAATACTCAATCTTCAATACTCGATACTCAGTCCTCAATCCTCAATCCTCAATCCTCAATCCTCAATCCTCAATCCTCATTCCTCAATCCTCAATCCTCAATCCTCAATCCTCAGACCTCAAACATCAATACTCAACCCTCATTCTTCAATCCTCAATTCCCAATCCTCAATCTTCAATCCTCAATCCTCAATCCTCAATTCTCAATCCCCAATCTTCAATTCTCAGACCTCAAACATCAATACTCAACCCTCAGTCCTCGTCCTCAATCCACAACCTTCAATCCTCAATCCTCAATCTTCAATCATCAATATTCAATCTTCAATCCTCAATCCTCAATCCTCAATCCTCAATCCTGAATCGTCAATCTTCAGCCCTGAGTCCTCAACAATCAGTTGTCAATCCTCAGTCCTCAATAGAGTATCCTCAATTCACAGTTTTCAATACTCAATACTCAAGCTGCAATAACCAAATCTCTATCCACAAACATCAATTCTCATCACTCAACCCTCAACACTCAGTCCTCAATGTTCAATCCTCAATCCTCAATTCTCAATGTTCAATCCTCAAAACTGAATCTTCAATCCTCAATCCTCAATCCTCAATCCTCAATACTCAATTCTCAATGTTCAATCCTCAGTCCCCAATCCTCAATCTTCAACCCTCAATCCTCAATCCTCATCCCTCAATCCTCAATCCTCAGTGTTCAATCCTCAATACTCAATCTTCAATCCTCAAACCTCAATCCTCAATGCTCAATCCTCAATCCTCAATCCTCAATCCTCAACATTCTAACCTCAATACTCAATCTTCAATCCTCAATCCTCAATCCTCAATCCTCAATCCTCGATCCTCAACCTTCAATCCTCAATACTCAATCTTCAATCCTCAATCCTCAATCCTCAATCCTCAATCCTCAATCCTCAATACCCAATTCTCAATCTTCAATCCTCAATCCTCAATCCTCAAATCTCAATGCTGAGTCCTCAGTCCACAGTCCTCAATCCTCAATCCTCAACCCTCAGCCCTCAAATCTCAATCCTGAATCCTCAACCCTGAATCCTCAATCTTCAGCCCTCAGTCCTCAACAATCAGTTGTCAATCCTCAATCCTCAACAGAATATCCTCAATTCACAGTTTCCAATATCCAATACTCAATCTGCAATCATCAAATCTATATCCACAAACATCAATCCTCATCATTCAACCCTCAACACTCAGTCACCAATCCTCAATCTTCAATCCTGAATCCTCAATCCTCAATCCTGAATCCTCAATCTTCAAACCTCAATCCTCAACCCTCAGACCTCATCCTCAATCCTCAGTCCTCAATCCTCAATCCTCCATCCTCAATCCTCAATCCTCAATCCTCAATCCTCAATCCTCAGTCCTCAACCCTCAATCCTGAATCCTCAATCCTGCATCCTCAATCTTCAGACCACAGTCCTCAACAATCAGTTGTCAATTCTCAATCCTCAAGAGAATATCATCAATTCACAGTTTTCAATACTCAATACTCAATCTGCAATCTTCAAATCTCTATCTACAAACATCAATTCTCATCACTCAACCCTCAAAACTCGGTCCTCAATGCTCAATCTTCAATCCTCAATCCTCAATCCTCAATCCTCTATCCTCAATCTTCAATCCTCAATACTCGAACTTCAATCCTCAATCCTTAATCCTCAATCCTCGGTCCTCAAACCTCAATTCTGAATCCTCAATACTCAATCTTCAATCCTCAATCCTCAGTCCTCAAACCTCAATTCTGAATCTTCAAACCTCAATCCTCAACCCTCAGACTTCATCCTCAATCCTCAATCCTCAATCCTCAATCCTCAATCCTCAATCCTCAGTCTTCAATCCTCAATACTCAATCTTCAATCCTCAATCCTCAGTCCTCAAACCTCAACTCTGAAACCTCAAAACTCAATCTTCAATCCTCAATCCTCAGTCCTCAAACCTCAATTCTGAATCCTCAATACTCAATCTTCAATCCTCAATTCTCAGTCCTGAATACTCAACCATCAATCATCAATTCTCAATACTCAACTGAATATCCTGAATTCTCAGGATTCAATACTCAAACCTCAATCCTCAACCCTCAGCCCCCATACTCCATCCTCAATCCTCAATCCTTAATCCTCAATCTTCAATCCTCAATACTCACTCTTCAATCCTCAATCTTCATTCCTCAATCCTCAATCCTCAATCTTCAGTCATCAATACTCAATCTTCAATACTCGATCCTCAATCCTCAATCCTCAATCCTCAATCCTCAATCCTCAATACTCAATCCCCAATCCTCAATCCTCAATCCTCAGTCCTCAATCTTCAATCCACAATACTCAATCTTCAATCCTCAGTCCTCAATCCTCAATCCTCAATCCTCAATCCTCAGTCATCAATACTCAATCTTCAATCCTCAATAATCAATCCTCAATCCTCAATCCTCAATCCTCAATCCTCAATGTTCAATCCGCAATACCCAATCCTCAATCTTCAATCCTCAATACTCAATCCTCACTCCTCAATCCTCACTCCTCAGTCCTCAAATCTCGATACTGAATCCTCAACCCCGAATCCTCAATCTTCAGCCCTCAGTCCACAAAAATCAGTCGTCAATCCTCAATCCTCAATAGGACATCCTCAATTCACAGTTTTCAATACTAAATACTCAATCTGCAATCTTCAAATCTCTATCCACAAATATCAATTCTCATCACTCAACCCTCAACACTCCGTCCCCAATCCTCAATCTTCAATCCTCAATCCTCAGTCCTCAATCCTCAATCCTCAACATTCAATCCTCAATACTCAATCTTCAATCCTCAATCCTCAATCCTCCATCCACAATCCTCAATCCTCAACCTTCAATCCTCAATACTCAATCTTCAATCCTCAATCCTCAATCCTCAATCCTCAATCCTCAATCCTCAGTCCTCAAACATCAATACTCAACCCTCAGTCCTCGTCCTCAATCCACAACACTCAATCCTCAATCCTCAACTTTCAATCATCAATACTCAATCTTAAATACTCAATCCTCAATCCTCAATCCTCAATCCTCAATCCTCAATCCTCAATCTTCAATCCTCAATACTCAATCTTCAATCCTCAATCCTCAATCCTCAGTCCTCAATCCTCAACCCTCAGTCATCAATTCTCAATCTTCAATCCTCAATCCTCAATCCTCGATCCTCAATCCTCATTCTTCAATCCTCAATACCCAATCCTCAATCTTCAATCCTCAATCCTCAATCCTCAATTCTCAATCCTCAATCCTCAGTCCTCAGTTCTCAAACCCCAATCCTCAACCCTCAGCCCTCATACTCAATCCTCAATCCTCAATCCTCAATCCTCAATCCTCAATCCTCAATCTTCAATCCTCAATCCTCAATCCTCATACCTCAAACATCAATACTCAACCCTCAGTCCTCGTCCTCAATCCACAACACTCAACCCTCAATCCTCAACCTTCAATCATCAATACTCAATCTTCAATCCTCAATCCTCAATCCTCAATCCTCAATCCTCAATCCTCAATCCTCAATGTTCAATCCGCAAAACCCAATCCTCAATCTTCAATCCTCAATCCTCAATCCTCAATCCTTAATCCTCAATCCTCACTCCTCAGTCCTCAAATCTCAATCCTGAATCCTCAACCCTGAATCCTTAATCTTCAGCCCTCAGTCCTCAACAATCAGTTGTCAATCCTCAATCCTCAATAGAATATCCTCAATTCACAGTTTTTAATACTCAATACTTAATCTTCAGTCATCAAATCTCTATCCACAAACATCAATTCTCATAACTCAATCCTCAACACTCCGTCCCCAATCCTCAATCCTCAATCCTCAATCCTCAATCCTCAACATTCAATCCTCAATCCTCAATCCTCAATCCTCAATCCTCAATCCTCATTCCTCAATCCTCAATCCTCAATCCTCAGACCTCAAACATCAATACTCAACCATCATTCTTCAATCCTCAATACCCAATCCTCAATCTTCAATCCTCAATCCTCAATCCTCAATTCTCAATCCCCAATCTTCAATTCTCAGACCTCAAACATCAATACTCAACCCTCAGTCCTCGTCCTCAATCCACAACCTTCAATCCTCAATCCTCAATCTTCAATCATCAATATTCAATCTTCAATCCTCAATCCTCAATCCTCAATCCGCAATCCTGAATCGTCAATCTTCAGCCCTGAGTCCTCAACAATCAGTTGTCAATCCTCAATCCTCAAGAGAATATCCTCAATTCACAGTTTTCAATACTCAATACTCAAGCTGCAATAACCAAATCTCTATCCACAAACATCAATTCTCATCACTCAACCCTCAACACTCAGTCCTCAATGTTCAATCCTCAATCTTCAACTCTCAATCCTCAATCCTCATCCCTCAATCCTCAATCCTCAGTGTTCAATCCTCAATACTCAATCTTCAATCCTCAAACCTCAATCCTCAATGCTCAATCCTCAATCCTCAAACCTCAATCCTCAATCCTCAACAGTCTAACCTCAATACTCAATCTACAATCCTCAATCCTCAATCCTCAATCCTCAATCCTCGATCCTCAACCTTCAATCCTCAATACTCTATCTTCAATCCTCAATCCTCAATCCACAATCCTCAATCCTCAATCCTCAATACTCATTCTTCAATCCTCAATACCCAATTCTCAATCTTCAATCCTCAATCCTCAATCCTCAACCCTCAACACTCAGTCCTCAATGTTCAATCGTCAATCCTCAATTCTCAATATTCAATCCTCAATGCTGAATCTTCAATCCTCATCCCTCAATCCTCAATCCTCTGTGTTCAATCCTCAATGCTCAATCTTCAATCCTCAATCCTCAATCCTCAATGCTCAATCCTCAATCCTCAATCCACAATCCTCAATCCTCAATCCTCAATCCTCAATCCTCAATACTCATTCTTCAATCCTCAATACCCAATTCACAATCTTCAATCCTGAATCCTCAATCCTCAAATCTCAATGCTGAGTCCTCAGTCCACAGTCCTCAATCCTCAATCCTCAACCCTCAGCCCTCATCCTCAATACTCAATCCTCAATGTTCAATCCGCAATACCCAATCCCCAATCTTCAATCCGCAATCCTCAATCCTCAATCCTCAATCCTCAATCCTCAATCCTCAGTCCTCAAACCTCAATCCTGAATCCTCAATCCTGCATCCTCAATCTTCAGACCACAGTCCTCAACAATCAGTTGTCAATTCTCAATCCTCAATAGAATATCATCAATTCACAGTTTTCAATACTCAATACTCAATCTGCAATCTTCAAATCTCTATCTACAAACATCAATTCTCATCACTCAACCCTCAAAACTCGGTCCTCAATGCTCAATCTTCAATCCTCAATCCTCAATCCTCAATCCTCTATCCTCAATCTTCAATCCTCAATACTCGAACTTCAATCCTCCATCCTTAATCCTCAATCCTCGGTACTCAAACCTCAATTCTGAATCCTCAATACTCAATCTTCAATACTCAATCCTCAGTCCTCAAACCTCAATTCTGAATCTTCAAACCCCAATCCTCAACCCTCAGACCTCATCCTCAATACTCAATCCTCAATCCTCAATCCTCAATCCTCAATCCTCAGTCTGCAATCCTCAATACCCAATCTTCAATCCTCAATCCTTAGTCCTCAAACCTCAACTCTGAAACCTCAAAACTCAATCTTCAATCCTCAATCCTCAGTCCTCAAACCTCAATTCTGAATCCTCAATACTCAATCTTCAATCCTCAATTCTCAGTCCTCAATACTCAACCATCAATCATCAATTCTCAATACTCAATTGAATATCCTGAATTCTCAGGATTCAATACTCAAACCTCAATCCTCAACCCTCAGCCCCCATACTCCATCCTCAATCCTCAATCCTTAATCCTCAATCTTCAATCCTCAATACTCACTCTTCAATCCTCAATCTTCATTCCTCAATCCTCAATCCTCAATCTTCAGTCATCAATACTCAATCTTCAATACTCAATCCTCAATCCTCAATCCTCAATCCTCAATCCTCAATACTCAATCCTCAATCCTCAATCCTCTATCCCCAATCCTCATTCCTCAATCCTCAATCCTCAATCCTCAGACCTCAAACATCAATACTCAACCTTCAGTCCTCGTCCTCATTCCACAACACTCAATCCTCAATCCTCAATCTTCAATCATCAATACTCAATCTTCAATACTCAATCCTCAACCCTCAATACACAATCCTCAAACCCCAATTCTGAAACCTCAACTCTGAATCCTCAATCTTCAGCCCTCAGTCCTGAACAATCTGTTGTCAATCCTCAATCCTCAATGGAATATCATCAATTCACAGTCTTCAATACTCAATGACCAATCTGCAATCTTCAAACCTCTATCCACAAACATCAATTCTCATCCCTCAACCCTCAACACTCCGTCCCCAATCCTCAGTCTTTAATCCTCAATACTCAATCCTCAATCCTCCATCCTCAATCTTCAAACCTCAATCCTCAACCCTCAGACCTCATCCTCAATCCTAAATCCTCAATTCTCAATCCTCAATCCTCAATCCTCAATCCTCAGTCCTCAATCCTCAATCCTCAATCCTCAATCTTCAATCCTCAATCCTCAATCCTCAATCCTCAATCATCAATACTCATTCTTCAATCCTCAATACCCAATTCTCAATCTTCAATCCTCAACCCTCAATCCTCAATTCTCAATCCTCAGTCCTCAGACCTCAGGCCTAAAACCTCAATCCTCAACGCTCAACCCTCATCCTCAATCCTCAATCCTCAATCCTCAACCTTCAATCCTCAATACTCGGTCTTCAATCCTCAATCCTCAATCCTCAATCATCAATCCTCAATACTCATTCTTCAATCCTCAATACACAATTCTCAATCTTCAATCCTCAATCCTCAATCCTCAATTCTCAAACCTCAGTTCTCAGTCCTCAGTCCTCAAACCTTAATCCTCAACACTCAGCCCTCATACTCAATCCTCAATCCTCAATCCTCAATCCTCAATCCTCAATCCTCAATCTTCAATCCTCAATCCTCAATCTTCAATCCTCAATCCTCAATCCTCAATCCTCAATCGTCTATCCTCAATCCCCAATACTCAATTTTCAATCCTCAATCCTCAATTCTTAATCCTCAATCCTCAATCTTCAGTCCTCAATACTCAACCTTCAATCCTCAATCCTCAATCCTCAATCCTCAATCCTCAATCCTCAATCCTCTATCTTCAATCCTCAATACTCAATCTTCAATCCTCAATCCTCAATCCTCAATCCTCAATCCTCAATCGTCAATCCTCAATCCCCAATACTCAATTTCCAATCCTCAATCCTCAATTCTCAATCCTCAATCCTCAATATTCAATCCTCAATACTCAATCTTCAATCGTCAATCCTCAATCCTCAATCCTCAATCCTCAATCCTCAATCCTCTATCTTCAATCCTCAATACTCAATCTTCAATCCTCAATCCTCAATCCTCAATCCGCAATCCTCATTCTTCAATCCTCAATACCCAATCCTCAATCTTCAATCCTCAATCCTCAATCCTCAATTCTCAATCCTCAATCCTCAATCCTGCATCCTCAATCTTCAGACCTCAGTCCACAACAATCAGTTGTCAATTCTCAATCCTCAATAGAATATCATCAATTCACAGTTTTCAATTCTCTATACTCAATATGCAATCTTCAAACCTCTATCTACAAACATCCATTCTCATCATGCAACCCTCAGCACTCGGTCCCCAATCCTCAATCTTCAATCCTCAATCCTCAATCCTCAATCCTCTATCCTCAATCTTCAATCCTCAATCCTCGAACTTAAATCCTCAATCCTCAATACTCAATCCTCAATTCTCAATCCTCAATCGTCAATCTTCAATCCTCAATACTCAATCTTCAATACTCAATCCTCAATCCTCAATCCTCAATCCTCAATCCACATTCTTCAATCCTCAGTACCCAATCCTCAATCTTCAATCCTCAGTCCTCAATCCTCAATCCTCAATTCTCAATCCTCAATCCTCAGTCCTCAGTCCTCAAACCTCAATCCTCAACCCTCAGCCCTCATCCTCAATCCTCAATCCTCAATCCTCAATCCTCAATCCTCAATCCTCAATCCTCAATCCTCAATCCTCAATAGTCAATCTTCAATTCTCAATCCTCAGTCCTCAAACCTCAATTCTGTATCCTCAACTCTGAATCCTCAATCTTCAGACCTCAGTCCTGAACAATCTGTTGTCAATCCTCAATCCTCAATAGAATATCATCAATTCACAGTTTTCAATACTCAATACCCAATCTGCAATCTTCAAATCTCTATCCACAAACATCAATTCTCATCCCTCCACCCTCAACACTCCGTCCCCAATACTCAATCTTCAATCCTCAATCCTCAATCCTCAATCCTCAATCCTCAACATTCAATCCTCAATCCTCAATCCTCAATCCTCAATCCTCAATACTCATTCTTCAATCCTCAATACCCAATTCTCAATCTTCAATCCTCAATCCTCAATCCTCAATTCTCAATCCTCAGTCCACAGTCCTCAGTCCTCAAACCTCAATCCTCAGAACTCTGCCCTCATCCTCAATCCTCAATCCTCAATCCTCAATCCTCAATCCTCAATCCTCAATCCTCAATCCTCAATCTTCAATCCTCAATACTCAATTTTCAATCCTCAATCCTCAGTCCTCAAACCTCAATTCTGAATCCTCAATCCTCAATCCTCAGTCTTCAATCCACAATACTCAATTTTCAATCCTCAATCCTCAGTCCTCAAACCTCAATTCTGAATCCTCAATACTCAAACTTCAGTCCTCAATCCTCAATCCTTAATCCTCAATCTTCAATCCTCAATACTCAATCTTCAATCCTCATTCTTCACTGCTCAATCCTCAATCCTCAATCCTCAGTCATCAATACTCAATCTTCAATACTCGATACTCGGTCCTCAATCCTCAATCCTCAATCCTCAATCCTCATTCCTCAATCCTCAATCCTCAATCCTCAGACCTCAAACATCAATACTCAACCCTCATTCTTCAATCCTCAATACCCAATCCTCAATCTTCAATCCTCAATCCTCAATCCTCAATTCTCAATCCCCAATCTTCAATTCTCAGACCTCAAACATCAATACTCAACCCTCAGTCCTCGTCCTCAATCCACAACCTTCAATCCTCAATCCTCAATCTTCAATCATCAATATTCAATCTTCAATCCTCAATCCTCAATCCTCAATCCGCAATCCTGAATCGTCAATCTTCAGCCCTGAGTCCTCAACAATCAGTTGTCAATCCTCAATCCTCAATAGAATATCCTCAATTCACAGTTTTCAATACTCAATACTCAAGCTGCAATAACCAAATCTCTATCCACAAACATCAATTCTCATCACTCAACCCTCAACACTCAGTCCTCAATGTTCAATCCTCAATCCTCAATTCTCAATGTTCAATCCTCAATACTGAATCTTCAATCCTCAATCCTCAATCCTCAATCCTCAATCCTCAATTCTCAATGTTCAATCCTCAGTCCCCAATCCTCAATCTTCAATCCTCAATCCTCAATCCTCAATCCTCAATCCTCGATCCTCAACCTTCAATCCTCAATACTCAATCTTCAATCCTCAATCCTCAATCCACAATCCTCAATCCTCAACCCTCAATCCTCAATCATCAATCCTCAATACTCATTCTTCAATCCTCAATACACAATTCTCAATCTTGAATCCTCAATCCTCAGTCCTCAAATCTCAAACCTCAGTTCTCAGTCCTCAGTCCTCAATCCTCAACCCTCAATCCTCAATCGTCAATCCTCAATCCCCAATACTCAATTTTCAATCCTCAATCCTCAATACTTAATCCTCAATCCTCAATCTTCTATCCTCAATACTCAATCTTCAATCCTCAATCCTCAATCCTCAATCCTCAATCCTCAATCCTCAATCCTCTATCTTCAATCCTCAATACTCAATCTTCAATCCTCAATCCTCAATCCTCAATCCTCAATCGTCAATCCTCAATCCCCAATACTCAATTTTCAATCCTCAATCCTCAATTCTCAGTCCTCAATCCTCAATCTTCAATCCTCAATACTCAATCTTCAATCCTCAATCCTCAATCCTCAATCCTCAATCCTCAATCCTCAATCCTCTATCTTCAATGCTCAATACTCAATCTTCAATCCTCAATCCTCAATCCTCAATCCTCAATCCTCAACATTCAATCCTCAATCCTCAATCCTCAATCCTCAATCCTCAATACTCATTCTTCAATCCTCAATACCCAATCCTCAATCTTCAATCCTCAATCCTCAATCCTCAATTCTCAATCCTCAGTCCACAGTCCTCAGTCCTCAAACCTCAATCCTCAGAACTCTGCCCTCATCCTCAATCCTCAATCCTCAATCCTCAATCCTCAATCCTCAATCCTCAATCCTCAATCCTCAATCTTCAATCCTCAATACTCAATTTTCAATCCTCAATCCTCAGTCCTCAAACCTCAATTCTGAATCCTCAATCCTCAATCCTCAGTCTTCAATCCACAATACTCAATTTTCAATCCTCAATCCTCAGTCCTCAAACCTCAATTCTGAATCCTCAATACTCAAACTTCAGTCCTCAATCCTCAATCCTTAATCCTCAATCTTCAATCCTCAATACTCAATCTTCAATCCTCATTCTTCACTGCTCAATCCTCAATCCTCAATCCTCAGTCATCAATACTCAATCTTCAATACTCGATACTCGGTCCTCAATCCTCAATCCTCAATCCTCAATCCTCATTCCTCAATCCTCAATCCTCAATCCTCAGACCTCAAACATCAATACTCAACCCTCATTCTTCAATCCTCAATACCCAATCCTCAATCTTCAATCCTCAATCCTCAATCCTCAATTCTCAATCCCCAATCTTCAATTCTCAGACCTCAAACATCAATACTCAACCCTCAGTCCTCGTCCTCAATCCACAACCTTCAATCCTCAATCCTCAATCTTCAATCATCAATATTCAATCTTCAATCCTCAATCCTCAATCCTCAATCCGCAATCCTGAATCGTCAATCTTCAGCCCTGAGTCCTCAACAATCAGTTGTCAATCCTCAATCCTCAATAGAATATCCTCAATTCACAGTTTTCAATACTCAATACTCAAGCTGCAATAACCAAATCTCTATCCACAAACATCAATTCTCATCACTCAACCCTCAACACTCAGTCCTCAATGTTCAATCCTCAATCCTCAATTCTCAATGTTCAATCCTCAATACTGAATCTTCAATCCTCAATCCTCAATCCTCAATCCTCAATCCTCGATTCTCAATGTTCAATCCTCAGTCCCCAATCCTCAATCTTCAATCCTCAATCCTCAATCCTCAATCCTCAATCCTCGATCCTCAACCTTCAATCCTCAATACTCAATCTTCAATCCTCAATCCTCAATCCACAATCCTCAATCCTCAACCCTCAATCCTCAATCATCAATCCTCAATACTCATTCTTCAATCCTCAATACACAATTCTCAATCTTGAATCCTCAATCCTCAGTCCTCAAATCTCAAACCTCAGTTCTCAGTCCTCAGTCCTCAAACCTTAATCCTCAACACTCAGCCCTCATACTCAATCCTCAATCCTCAATCCTCAATCCTCAATCCTCAATCCTCAATCTTCAATCCTCAATCCTCAATCTTCAATCCTCAATCCTCAACCCTCAATCCTCAATCGTCAATCCTCAATCCCCAATACTCAATTTTCAATCCTCAATCCTCAATACTTAATCCTCAATCCTCAATCTTCTATCCTCAATACTCAATCTTCAATCCTCAATCCTCAATCCTCAATCCTCAATCCTCAATCCTCAATCCTCTATCTTCAATCCTCAATACTCAATCTTCAATCCTCAATCCTCAATCCTCAATCCTCAATCGTCAATCCTCAATCCCCAATACTCAATTTTCAATCCTCAATCCTCAATTCTCAGTCCTCAATCCTCAATCTTCAATCCTCAATACTCAATCTTCAATCCTCAATCCTCAATCCTCAATCCTCAATCCTCAATCCTCAATCCTCTATCTTCAATGCTCAATACTCAATCTTCAATCCTCAATCCTCAATCCTCAATCCGCAATCCTCATACTTCAATCCTCAATACCCAATCCTCAATCTTCAATCCTCAATCCTCAATCCTCAATTCTCAATCCTCAATCCTCAATCCTGCATCCTCAATCTTCAGACCTCAGTCCTCAACAATCAGTTGTCAATTCTCAATCCTCAATAGAATATCATCAATTCACAGTTTTCAATTCTCAATACTCAATATGCAATCTTCAAACCTCTATCTACAAACATCCATTCTCATCATGCAACCCTCAGCACTCGGTCCCCAATCCTCAATCTTCAATCCTCAATCCTCAATCCTCAATCCTCTATCCTCAATCTTCAATCCTCAATACTCGAACTTAAATCCTCAATCCTCAATACTCAATCCTCAATTCTCAATCCTCAATCGTCAATCTTCAATCCTCAATACTCAACCTTCAATCCTCAATCCTCAATCCTCAATCCTCAATCCTCAATCCACATTCTTCAATCCTCAGTACCCAATCCTCAATCTTCAATCCTCAATCCTCAATCCTCAATCCTCAATTCTCAATCCTCAATCCTCAGTCCTCAAACCTCAATCCTCAGAACTCTGCCCTCATCCTCAATCCTCAATCCTCAATCCTCAATCCTCAATCCTCAATCCTCAATCTTCAATCCTCAATACTCAATTTTCAATCCTCAATCCTCAGTCCTCAAACCTCAATTCTGAATCCTCAATCCTCAATCCTCAATCTTCAATCCACAATACTCAATTTTCAATCCTCAATCCTCAGTCCTCAAACCTCAATTCTGAATCCTCAATACTCAAACTTCAGTCCTCAATCCTCAATCCTTAATCCTCAATCTTCAATCCTCAATACTCAATCTTCAATCCTCATTCTTCACTGCTCAATCCTCAATCCTCAATCCTCAGACATCAATACTCAATCTTCAATACTCGATACTCGGTCCTCAATCCTCAATCCTCAATCCTCAATCCTCAATCCTCAATCCTCATTCCTCAATCCTCAATCCTCAATCCTCAGACCTCAAACATCAATACTCAACCCTCATTCTTCAATCCTCAATACCCAATCCTCAATCTTCAATCCTCAATCCTCAATCCTCAATTCTCAATCCCCAATCTTCAATTCTCAGACCTCAAACATCAATACTCAACCCTCAGTCCTCGTTCTCAATCCACAACCTTCAATCCTCAATCCTCAATCTTCAATCATCAATATTCAATCTTCAATCCTCAATCCTCAATCCTCAATCCGCAATCCTGAATCGTCAATCTTCAGCCCTGAGTCCTCAACAATCAGTTGTCAATCCTCAATCCTCAATAGAATATCCTCAATTCTCAGTTTTCAATACTCAATACTCAAGCTGCAATAACCAAATCTCTATCCACAAACATCAATTCTCATCACTCAACCCTCAATACTCAGTCCTCAATGTTCAATCCTCAATCCTCAATTCTCAATGTTCAATCCTCAATACTGAATCTTCAATCCTCAATCCTCAATCCTCAATCCTCAATCCTCAATTCTCAATGTTCAATCCTCAGTCCCCAATCCTCAATCTTCAACCCTCAATCCTCAATCCTCATTCTTCAACCCTCAATACCCAATCCTCAATCTTCAATCCTCAATCCTCAATCCTCAATTCTCAATCCTCACTCCTCAGTCCTCAGTCCTCAAACCTCAATCCTCAACCCTCAGCCCTCATCCTCAATCCTCAATCTTCAATCCTCAATCCTCAATCCTCAATGCTCAATTCTCAATTCTCAATCCTCAGTCCTCAATCCTCAATCCTCAATCCTCAAACCGCAATCCTCAACCGTCAGTCCTCGTCCTCAATCCTCAACCATCAATCCTCAACCCTCAATCTTCAACCATCAATATTCAATCTTCAATCCTCAATCCTCAATCCTCAATCCTCAATCCTCAATCCCCAATCCTCATTGTTCAATCCTCAATACCCAATCCTCAATCTTCAATCCTCAATTTTCAATCCTCACTCCTCAATCCTCAATCCTCAATCCTCAATCCCCAATCCTCAATACTCAATCGTCAATCTCCAATCCCGAATACTCAATCTTCAATCCTCATCCCTCAGCCCTCATCCTCAATCCTCAATCCTCAATCCTCAATCCTCAATCTTCAATCCTCAATACTCAATCTTCAATCCTCAATCCTCAATCCTCAGTCCTCAAACCTCAATTCTGAATCCTCAATCCTGAATCCTCAGACATCAAACATCAATACTCAACCCTCAGACCTCGTCCTCAATCCACAACACTTAATCCCCAAACCTCAATCTTCAATCGTCAATATTCAATCTTCAATCCTCAAACCTCAATCCTCAATCCTCAATCCTCAATCCTCAATGTTCAATCCTCAATACCGAATCCTGAATCTTCAATCCTCAGTCCTCAATCCTCAATCCTCAATCCTCGGTCCTCAAACCACAATCCTGAATCCTCAGTCCCGAATCCTCAATCTTCAGCCCTCAGTCCTCAACAATCAGTTGTTAATCCTCAATCCTCAATAGAATATCCTCAATTCAGAGTTTTCAATACTCAATACTCAATCTGCAATCTTCAAATGTCTATCCACAAACATCAATTCTCATCACTCAACCCTCAACACTCAGTCCCCAATTCTCAATCTTCAATCCTCAACCCTCAATCCTAAATACTCAATCCTCAACCTTCAATCCTCAATACTCAATCTGCAACCCTCAATTCTCAATCCTCAATCCCCAATCCTCATTCTTCAATCCTCAATACCCAAACCTCAATCTTCAATCCTCAATCCTCAATCCTCAATTCTCAATACTCAATAGAATATCCTGAATTCTGAATTTTCAATACTCAATGCTCAATAAACGATAATCAAACCACAATCCTCAAACATCAATTCTCAACACTCAATCCTCATCACTCAGTACTCCCTCTTCAATCCTCCATCCTCAATCCTCAAGCGTCAATCCACAATCCTCAATCCTCAATCCTCAATCCTCAATCATCAACCCTCAATCCCCAATCCTCAATCTTCAGTACTCAATCCTCAGTCCTCAATCCTCAATCGTCAATCCTCAATCCCCAATCCTCTATCTTCAATGCTCAATCCTCAATCCTCAGTCCTCAAAACTCAATCCTCAACCTTCAGTCCTCAATACTCAATCTTCAATCCTCAATCCTCAATCCTCAATCCTCAATCCTCAATCCTCAATCCTCTATCTTCAATGCTCAATACTCAATCTTCAATCCTCAATCCTCAATCCTCAATCCTCAATCCTCAACATTCAATCCTCAATCCTCAATCCTCAATCCTCAATCCTCAATACTCATTCTTCAATCCTCAATACCCAATTCTCAATCTTCAATCCTCAATCCTCAATCCTCAATTCTCAATCCTCAGTCCACAGTCCTCAGTCCTCAAACCTCAATCCTCAGAACTCTGCCCTCATCCTCAATCCTCAATCCTCAATCCTCAATCCTCAATCCTCAATCCTCAATCCTCAATCCTCAATCTTCAATCCTCAATACTCAATTTTCAATCCTCAATCCTCAGTCCTCAAACCTCAATTCTGAATCCTCAATCCTCAATCCTCAGTCTTCAATCCACAATACTCAATTTTCAATCCTCAATCCTCAGTCCTCAAACCTCAATTCTGAATCCTCAATACTCAAACTTCAGTCCTCAATCCTCAATCCTTAATCCTCAATCTTCAATCCTCAATACTCAATCTTCAATCCTCATTCTTCACTGCTCAATCCTCAATCCTCAATCCTCAGTCATCAATACTCAATCTTCAATACTCGATACTCGGTCCTCAATCCTCAATCCTCAATCCTCAATCCTCATTCCTCAATCCTCAATCCTCAATCCTCAGACCTCAAACATCAATACTCAACCCTCATTCTTCAATCCTCAATACCCAATCCTCAATCTTCAATCCTCAATCCTCAATCCTCAATTCTCAATCCCCAATCTTCAATTCTCAGACCTCAAACATCAATACTCAACCCTCAGTCCTCGTCCTCAATCCACAACCTTCAATCCTCAATCCTCAATCTTCAATCATCAATATTCAATCTTCAATCCTCAATCCTCAATCCTCAATCCGCAATCCTGAATCGTCAATCTTCAGCCCTGAGTCCTCAACAATCAGTTGTCAATCCTCAATCCTCAATAGAATATCCTCAATTCACAGTTTTCAATACTCAATACTCAAGCTGCAATAACCAAATCTCTATCCACAAACATCAATTCTCATCACTCAACCCTCAACACTCAGTCCTCAATGTTCAATCCTCAATCCTCAATTCTCAATGTTCAATCCTCAATACTGAATCTTCAATCCTCAATCCTCAATCCTCAATCCTCAATCCTCAATTCTCAATGTTCAATCCTCAGTCCCCAATCCTCAATCTTCAATCCTCAATCCTCAATCCTCAATCCTCAATCCTCGATCCTGCATCCTCAATCTTCAGACCTCAGTCCTCAACAATCAGTTGTCAATTCTCAATCCTCAATAGAATATCATCAATTCACAGTTTTCAATTCTCAATACTCAATATGCAATCTTCAAACCTCTATCTACAAACATCCATTCTCATCATGCAACCCTCAGCACTCGGTCCCCAATCCTCAATCTTCAATCCTCAATCCTCAATCCTCAATCCTCTATCCTCAATCTTCAATCCTCAATACTCGAACTTAAATCCTCAATCCTCAATACTCAATCCTCAATTCTCAATCCTCAATCGTCAATCTTCAATCCTCAATACTCAACCTTCAATCCTCAATCCTCAATCCTCAATCCTCAATCCTCAATCCACATTCTTCAATCCTCAGTACCCAATCCTCAATCTTCAATCCTCAATCCTCAATCCTCAATCCTCAATTCTCAATCCTCAATCCTCAGTCCTCAAACCTCAATCCTCAGAACTCTGCCCTCATCCTCAATCCTCAATCCTCAATCCTCAATCCTCAATCCTCAATCCTCAATCTTCAATCCTCAATACTCAATTTTCAATCCTCAATCCTCAGTCCTCAAACCTCAATTCTGAATCCTCAATCCTCAATCCTCAATCTTCAATCCACAATACTCAATTTTCAATCCTCAATCCTCAGTCCTCAAACCTCAATTCTGAATCCTCAATACTCAAACTTCAGTCCTCAATCCTCAATCCTTAATCCTCAATCTTCAATCCTCAATACTCAATCTTCAATCCTCATTCTTCACTGCTCAATCCTCAATCCTCAATCCTCAGTCATCAATACTCAATCTTCAATACTCGATACTCGGTCCTCAATCCTCAATCCTCAATCCTCAATCCTCAATCCTCAATCCTCATTCCTCAATCCTCAATCCTCAATCCTCAGACCTCAAACATCAATACTCAACCCTCATTCTTCAATCCTCACTACCCAATCCTCAATCTTCAATCCTCAATCCTCAATCCTCAATTCTCAATCCCCAATCTTCAATTCTCAGACCTCAAACATCAATACTCAACCCTCAGTCCTCGTTCTCAATCCACAACCTTCAATCCTCAATCCTCAATCTTCAATCATCAATATTCAATCTTCAATCCTCAATCCTCAATCCTCAATCCGCAATCCTGAATCGTCAATCTTCAGCCCTGAGTCCTCAACAATCAGTTGTCAATCCTCAATCCTCAATAGAATATCCTCAATTCTCAGTTTTCAATACTCAATACTCAAGCTGCAATAACCAAATCTCTATCCACAAACATCAATTCTCATCACTCAACCCTCAATACTCAGTCCTCAATGTTCAATCCTCAATCCTCAATTCTCAATGTTCAATCCTCAATACTGAATCTTCAATCCTCAATCCTCAATCCTCAATCCTCAATCCTCAATTCTCAATGTTCAATCCTCAGTCCCCAATCCTCAATCTTCAACCCTCAATCCTCAATCCTCATTCTTCAACCCTCAATACCCAATCCTCAATCTTCAATCCTCAATCCTCAATCCTCAATTCTCAATCCTCACTCCTCAGTCCTCAGTCCTCAAACCTCAATCCTCAACCCTCAGCCCTCATCCTCAATCCTCAATCTTCAATCCTCAATCCTCAATCCTCAATGCTCAATTCTCAATTCTCAATCCTCAGTCCTCAATCCTCAATCCTCAATCCTCAAACCGCAATCCTCAACCGTCAGTCCTCGTCCTCAATCCTCAACCATCAATCCTCAACCCTCAATCTTCAACCATCAATATTCAATCTTCAATCCTCAATCCTCAATCCTCAATCCTCAATCCTCAATCCCCAATCCTCATTGTTCAATCCTCAATACCCAATCCTCAATCTTCAATCCTCAATTTTCAATCCTCACTCCTCAATCCTCAATCCTCAATCCTCAATCCCCAATCCTCAATACTCAATCGTCAATCTCCAATCCCGAATACTCAATCTTCAATCCTCATCCCTCAGCCCTCATCCTCAATCCTCAATCCTCAATCCTCAATCCTCAATCTTCAATCCTCAATACTCAATCTTCAATCCTCAATCCTCAATCCTCAGTCCTCAAACCTCAATTCTGAATCCTCAATCCTGAATCCTCAGACATCAAACATCAATACTCAACCCTCAGACCTCGTCCTCAATCCACAACACTTAATCCCCAAACCTCAATCTTCAATCGTCAATATTCAATCTTCAATCCTCAAACCTCAATCCTCAATCCTCAATCCTCAATCCTCAATGTTCAATCCTCAATACCGAATCCTGAATCTTCAATCCTCAGTCCTCAATCCTCAATCCTCAATCCTCGGTCCTCAAACCACAATCCTGAATCCTCAGTCCCGAATCCTCAATCTTCAGCCCTCAGTCCTCAACAATCAGTTGTTAATCCTCAATCCTCAATAGAATATCCTCAATTCAGAGTTTTCAATACTCAATACTCAATCTGCAATCTTCAAATGTCTATCCACAAACATCAATTCTCATCACTCAACCCTCAACACTCAGTCCCCAATTCTCAATCTTCAATCCTCAACCCTCAATCCTAAATACTCAATCCTCAACCTTCAATCCTCAATACTCAATCTGCAACCCTCAATTCTCAATCCTCAATCCCCAATCCTCATTCTTCAATCCTCAATACCCAAACCTCAATCTTCAATCCTCAATCCTCAATCCTCAATTCTCAATACTCAATAGAATATCCTGAATTCTGAATTTTCAATACTCAATGCTCAATAAACGATAATCAAACCACAATCCTCAAACATCAATTCTCAACACTCAATCCTCATCACTCAGTACTCCCTCTTCAATCCTCCATCCTCAATCCTCAAGCGTCAATCCACAATCCTCAATCCTCAATCCTCAATCCTCAATCATCAACCCTCAATCCCCAATCCTCAATCTTCAGTACTCAATCCTCAGTCCTCAATCCTCAATCGTCAATCCTCAATCCCCAATCCTCTATCTTCAATGCTCAATCCTCAATCCTCAGTCCTCAAAACTCAATCCTCAACCTTCAATCCTCAATACTCAATCTTCAATCCCCAATCCTCAATCCTCAACCCTCAATCCGCAATCCTCAATCCTCAATCGTCAATCTCCAATCCTGAATACTCAATCTTCAATCCTCAATCCTCAATCCTCAATCCTCAATCCTCAATCCTCATTGTTCAATCCTCAATACCCATTCCTCAGTCTTCAATCCTCAACCTTCAATCCTCAATCCTCAATCCTCAATCCTCAATCCTCAATCCCCAATCCTCAATCCTCAATCGTCAATCTCCAATCCTGAATACTCAATCTTCAATCCTCAACCCTCAATCCTCAATCCGCATTCTTCAATCCTCAATACCCAATCCTCAATCTTCAATCCTCAATCCTCAATCCTCAATTCTCAATCCTCAATCCTCAGTCCTCAGTTCTCAAACCTCAATCCTCAACCCTCAGCCCTCATCCTCAATCCTCAATCTTCAATCCTCAATCCTCAATCCTCAATGCTCAATTCTCAATCCTCAATCCTCAGTCCTCAATCCTCAATCCTCAAACCTCAAACCTCAATCCTCAACCGTCAGTCCTCGTCCTCAATCCTCAACCATCAATCCTCAACCCTCAATCTTCAACCATCAATATTCAATCTTCAATCCTCAATCCTCAATCCTCAATTCTCAATCCTCAATCCTCATTGCTCAATCCTCAATACCCAATCCTCAATCTTCAATCCTCAATTTTCAATCCTCAATCCTCAATCCTCAATCCTCAATACTCAATCTTCAATCATCAATACTCAATCTGCAATACCCAATCCTCAATCTTCAATCCTCAGTCCTCAATCCTCAATCCTCAATCCCCAAACCTCAGTCCTCAACTGTCAGTCCTCGTCCTCAATCCTGAACCCTCAATCCTCAATACTCAATCCTCAATCTTCAATCCTCAATACTCAATCTTCAATCCTCAATCCTCAATCCTCAATCCTCAATCCTCAATCCTCAATCCTCAGTCATAAATCCTCAACCTTCAATACTCAATCGTCAATCCTCAGTCCTCAATCCTCAATCCGCAACCCTCGTTCCTCAATCCTCAATCTTCAATCATCAATACTCAATCTTCAATCCTCAATCCTCAATCCTCAATCTTCAATCCTCAATCCTCAATCTTCAATCCTCAATCCTCAGTCCTCAATACTCAACCCTCACTCCTCAAACCTCAATCCTCAACCGTCAGTCCTCGTCGTCAATCCTCAACCCTCAATCCTCAATCCTCAATCCTCAATCCTCAATCCTCAATCCTCAATCCTCAGTCCTCGATCCTCAACCCTCAATCCTCAAACCCCAAACCTCAATCCTCAATATTCAACACACAACCCTCAACCTTCAATCCTCAATACTCAACCATGAATCCTCAATTCTCAATACTCAATAGAATATCCTGAATTCTCAGTTTTCAATACTCAATCCTCAATCTTCAATCTTCAAATCTCAATCCACAAACATCAATTATCATCACTCAACCCTCAACACTCAGTCCACAATCTTCAATCCTCAATCCTCAGTCCTCAAGCTTCAATCCTCAATACTCAATCTTCAATCCTCAATCCTCAATTCTCAATCCTCAATCCTCAATCCTCAATCGTCAGTCATCAATCCAAAATTCTCAATCTTCAACCCTCAATCCTCAATCCTCTATAATCAATCCTCAATCTACAATCCTCAATAATCAATCTTCAATCCTCAACCCACAATCCTCAATCCACAATCCTCAATCCTCAATCCTCAATCTTCAATCCCCAATACTCAATCTTCAATCCTCAATCCTCAATCCTCATCCTCATTCTTCAATCCTCATTACCCAATCCTCAATTATCAATCCTCAATCCTCCATCCTCAATTCTCAATCCTCAAACCTCAATCCTCAGTCCTCGAGCCCTCAAACCTCAATCCTCAACCCTCAGCCCTCATCCTCAATCCTCAATCCTCAATCCTCAATCCTAAATATTCAATCCTCAATACTCAACCTTCAATCCTCAATCCTCAATCCTCAATCCTCTATCTTCAATCCTCAGCCATCAATCCTCAATCTTCAATACTCAATCCTCAGTCCTCAATTCTCAATCTTCAATCCTCAATACTCAATCTTCAATCCTCAATCATCAACCCTCAATGCTTAATCCTCTTTCTTCAATCCTCAATTCCCAATTCTCAACCTTCAATCCACAATTCTCAATCCTCAATTCCCAATCCTCAATCCTCAGTCCTCAGTCCTCAAACCTCAATCGTCAATCCTCAATCCCCAATCCTCAATCTTCAATACTCAATCCTCAATCCTCAATCCTCAATCCTCAATCCTCAATCTTCAATCCTCAATACTCAATCTTCAATCCTCAATCCTCAATCCTCAATTCTCAATCCCCAATCCGCAATCCTCATTCTTCAATCCTCATTCCTCAAACCTCAACCCTCAACCCTCAGTCCTCATCCTCAATTCTCAATTCTCAATCCTCAATCCTCAATCCTCAATCCTCAATCTTCAATCCTCAATAATCAATATCCAATCCTAAATCCTCAATCCCCAATGCTCAATCATTAATCCTCAATTTTCAATCCTCAATCCCCAGTACTCAATCTTCAATCCTCAATGCTCAATCTTCAATGCTCAATCCTCAGTCCTCAATCCTCAATCCTCAATCCCCAATTCTCAAACCTCAATCCTCAGTCCTCAGTCCTCAAACCTCAATCCCCAACCCTCAGCCCTCATCCTCAATCCTCAATGCTCAGTCCTCAATCCTCAAACTTCAATCCTCAATACTCATTCTTCAATCCTCAATCCTCAATGCTCAATCCTCAATGCTCAATCCTCAGTCCTCAATCCTCAATCCTCAATCACCAATTCTCAATCCTCAATCCTCAGTCCTCAGTCCTCAAACCTCAATCCTCAACCCTCTGCCCTCATCCTCAATCCTCAATGCTCAATCCTCAATCCTCAAACTTCAATCCTCAATACTCATTCTTCAATCCTCAATCCTCAATCTTCAATCCTCAATCCTCAATCCTCAATCCTCAATCCTCAATCCTCAATCCTCAATCCTCAGTCCTCAATACTCAACCCCCAAACCTCAAACCTCTATCCTCAACTGTCAGTCCTCGTCCTCAATCCTCAACCCTCAATCCTCAATCCTCAATCTTCAATCATCAATACTCAATCTTCAATCCTCAGTCCTCAATCCTCAATCTTCAATCCTCAATCCTCAATATTCAACACACAACCGTCAACCATCAGTCCTCAATTCTCAATACTCAATAGAATATCCTGAATTCTCATGGTTCAATACTCAATCCACAATACTCAATAATCAAACCTCAATCCTCAAACATCAATCCACAATACTCAATCCTCAACACACTGTCCTCTCTCTTCAATACTCCATCCTCAATCCTCAATCCTCAAGCGTCAATCCTCAATCCTCAATCCTCAAATCTCAATCCTCAGTCCTCAAACCTCAATTCCGAATCCTCAATCCTGAATCCTCAATGTTCAGGACTCAGTTTTCAACAATCAATTGTCAATCCTCAATACTCAATCTTCAATCCTCATTCTTCAATCCTCAATACCCAATCCTCAAACCTCAATCCTCAATTGTCAATCTTCAACCCTCAATCTTCAATCCTCAATAATCAATCTCCAATCTTAGATCCTCAATCCCCAATGCTCAATCATTAATCCCCAATTTTCAATCCTCAATCCCCAGTCCTCAATCTTCAATCCTCAGTGCTCAATCATCAATGCTCAATCCTCAGTCCTCAATCCTCAATCCTCAATCCCCAATTCTCAATCCTCAATCCTCAGTCCTCAGTCCACAAACCTCAATCCTCAACCCTCAGCCCTCATCCTCAATCGTCAATGCTCAATCCTCAATCCTCAAACTTCAATCCTCAATACTCATTCTTCAATCCTCAATCCTCAATCCTCAATCCTCAATCCTCAATCCTCAGTCCTCAATCCTCAATCCTCAATCCTCAATCCTCAGTCCTCAATACTCAACCCCCAATCCTCAAACCTCAATCCTCAACCGTCAGTCCTTGTCCTCAATCCTCAACGCTCAATCCTCAATCTTCAATCTTCAATCACCAATACTCAATCTTCAATCCTCAGTCCTCAGTCCTTAATCCTCAATCCGCAATCCTCAGACCTCTGTCCTCAAACCACAATCCTCAACCCTCAGACCTCCTCCTCAATTCTCAATCCTCAATCCTCAATCCTCAACTTTCAATCCTCAGTACTCAATCCTCAAGCTTCAATACTCAATCCTCAATCCTCAATCCTCAAACCTCAATCCTCAATCCTCATTCCTCAAACCTCAATCCTCAACCCTCAGTCCTCATCCTCAATTCTCAATTCTCAAACCTCAATCCTCCATCCTCAATCCTCAATCTTCAATCCTCAATCCCCAGTCCTCAATCTTCAATCCTCAAAGCTCAATCCTCAATTCTCAATCCTCAGTCCTCAACCCTCAATCCTCAATCCCCAATTCTCAATCCTCAATCCTCAGTCCTCAGTCCTCAAACCTCAATCCTCAACCCGCAGCCCTCATCCTCAATCCCCAATCCTCAATCTTCAGTCCTCAATCCTCAGTTCTCAATCCTCAATCCTCAATCCTCAATCCTCAATCCTCATTCTTCAATGCTCAATACCCAATCCTCAATCCTCAATCCTCGTTCCTCAAACATCAATCCTCAAACCTTAGACCTCATCCTCAATTCTCAATTCTCAATCCTCAATCCTCAATCCTCAATCCTCAATCCTCAGTCCTCAAACCTCGACCCTCAGTCCTCAAACCTCAATCCTCATCCGTCAGTCCTCGTACTCAATCCTCAATCCTCAATCTTCAATGCTCAATACTCAATCTTCAATCCTGAATCCTCAATCCTCAATCCTCAAGCCTCAGTCTCCAATCATCAATCCTCAATCTTCAATACTTAATCCTCAATCCTCAATCCTCAATCCTCAATGCTCAACCATCAATCCTTAATTCTCAATACTCAATAGAATATCCTGAATTCTCAGGATTCAATACTCAAACCTCAATCCACAACCCTCAGCCCTCATCCTCAATCCTCAATCCTCAATCCTCAATCCTCAATCGTCAATACTCAATCCCCAATACTAAATGTTCAATCCTCAATCCTCAATCCTCAATCTTCAATCCTGAATCTTCAATCCTCAATACTCAATCTTCAATCCACAATCCTCAATCCTCAATCCTCAATCCTCAATCCTCAATCCTCAATCCGCAATCCTCAATCTTCAATCATCGATCCTCAACCCTCAGTCCTCAATTCTCAATCTTCAATCCTCAATACTCAATCTTCAATCCTCAATCCTCAACCCTCAATGCTCAATCCTCATTCTTCAATCCTCAATACTCAATCTTCAATCCTCAATCTTCAATCCTCAATCCTCATTCCTCTATCCTCAATCCTCAATCCTCAATCCTCAATCCTCAGTCCTCAATACTCAACCCTCACTCCTCAAACCTCAATCCTCAACCGTCAGTCCTCGTCCTCAATCCTCAACCCTCAATCCTCAATCCTCAATCTTCAATCATCAATACTCAACCTTCAATCCTCAATCCCCAGTCCTCAATCCTCAATCCTCAATCCTCAATCCTCAATCCTCAATCCTCAATCCTCAATCCTCGATCCTCAATCCTCAGTCCTCGATACTCAACCCTCAATCCTCAAACCTCAATCCTCAACCGTCAGTCCTCGTCCTCAATCCTCAACCCTCAATCCTCAATCCTCAATCTTCAATCATCAATACTCAATCTTCAATCCTCAGTCCTCAATCCTCAATCCTCAATCCTCAAGCCTCAATCTCCAATGATCAATCCTCAATCTTCAATACTTAATCCTCAATCCTCAATCCTCCATCCTCAATACTCAACCATCAATCCTCAATTCTCAATACTCAATAGAATATCCTGAATTCTCAGGATTCAATACTCAAACCTCAATCCACAACCCTCAGCCCTCATCCTCAATCCTCAATCCTCAATCCTCAATCGTCAATTCTCAATCCCCAATACTGAATGTTCAATCCTCAATCCTCAATACTCAATCTTCAATCCTCAATCTTCAATCCTCAATTCTCAACCTTCAATCCACAATCCTCAATCCTCAATCCTCAATCCTCAATCCGCAATCCTCAATCTTCAATCCTCGACCCTCAATCCTCAATACTCAATCCTCAATCCTCAGTCCTCAATTCTCAATCTTCAATCCTCAGCCCTCAATCCTCAATCCTCAATCCTCAATCCTCAAAATTCAACACACAACCCTCAACCATCAATCCTCAATACTCAACCATCAATCCTCAATTCTCAATACTCAATAGAATATCCTGAATTCTCATGGTTCAATACTCAATCCACAATACTCAATAATCAAACCACAATCCTCAAACATCAATCCACAACACCCAATCCTCAACACTCTGTCCTCTCTCTTCAATCCTCCATCCTCAATCCTCAATCCTCAAGCGTCAATCCTCAATCCTCAATCCTCAAATCTCAAGCTTCAGTCCATAATCCTCAATTCCGAATCCTCAATCCTGAATCCTCAATTTTCAGCCCTCAGTTTTCAACAATCAATTGTCAATCCTCAATACTCAATCTTCAGTCCTCAGTACTCAATCCTCAATCCTCAATACTCCATCTTCAATCCTCAATCCTCAATCCTCAATTCTCAATCCTCAATCCGCAATCCTCAATCTTCAATCCTCAATACTCAATCTTCAAACCTCAATCCTCAATCCCAAAACCCTCAATCCTCAATATTCAAGACACAACCCTCAACCTTCAATCCTCAATACTCAACCATGAATCCTCAATTCTCAATACTCAATAGAATATCCTGCATTCTCAGTCTTCAATACTCTATCCTCAGTCTTCAATCTTCAAATCTCAATCCACAAACATCAATTATCATCACTCAACCCTCTACACTCAGTCCACAATCTTCAATCCTCAATCCTCAATCCTCAACCGTCAGTCCTCGTCCTCAATCCTCAACCATCAATGCTCAACCCTCAATCTTCAACCATCAATATTCAATCTTCAATCCTCAATCCTCAATCCTCAATCCTCAATCCTCAATCCTCATTGTTCAATCCTCAATACCCAATCCTCAATCTTCAATCCTCAATTTTCAATCCTCAATCCTCAATCCTCAATCCTCAATCCTCAATCCCCAATCCTCAATCCTCAATCGTCAATCTCCAATCCTGAATACTCAATCTTCAATCCTCAACCCTCAATCCTCAATCCCCATTCTTCAATCCTCAATACCCAATCCTCAATCTTCAATCCCCAGTCCTCAATCCTCAACCCTCACACCTCAACCCTCAATCCACAATCCTCAATCTTCATTACTCACTCTTCTATCCTCAATCCTCAATCCTCAATAATCAATCTCCAATCCTACAACCTCAATCCTTAATCTTCAATCCTCAATCCCCAATCCTCAATCTTCAATCCCCAGTCCTCAATCCTCAATCCTCATTCCTCAACCCTCAATCCACAGTCCTCAAGCTTCATTACTCAATCTTCAATCCTCAATCCTCAATCCTCAATAATCAATCTCCAATCCTACAACCTCAAACCTCAATCCTCAATCTTCAATCATCAATACTCAATCTTCAATCCTCAATCTTCAATCCTCAATACTCAATCTTCAATCCCCAATCCTCAATCCTCAACCCTCAATCCGCAATCCTCATTCTTCGATCCTCAGTCCTCAGTCCTCAAACCTCTATCCTCAACCCTCAGCCCTCATCCTCAATTCTCAATTCTCAATCCTCAATCCTCAATCCTCAATCCTCAATCTTCAATCCTCAATAATCAATCTCCAATCCTAGATCCTCAATCCCCAATGCTCAATCATTAATCCTCAACTTTCAATCCTCAATCCCCAGTCCTCAATCTTCAATCCTCAATGCTCAATCCTCAGTCCTCAATCCTCAATCCTCAATCCTCAATCCTCATTGTTCAATCCTCAATACCCAATCCTCAATCTTCAATCCTCAATCTTCAATCCTCAATCCTCAATCCTCAATCCTCAATCCTCAATCCCCAATCCTCAATCCTCAATCGTCAATCTCCAATCCTCAATACTCAATCTTCAATCCTCAACCCTCAATCCTTAATCCGCATTCTTAAACCCTCAATACCCAATCCTCAATCTTCAATCCTCAATCCTCAATCCTCAATTCTCAATCCTCAATCCTCAGTCCTCAGTTCTCAAACCTCAATCCTCAACCCTCAGCCCTCATCCTCAATCCTCAATCCTCAATCCTCAATCCTCAATCCTCGATCCTCAATCCTCAATCCTCAGTCTTCAATACTCAACCCCCAATCCTCAAAGCTCAATCCTCAACCGTCAGTCCTCGTCCTCCATCCTCAACCCTCAATCCTCAATCCTCAATCTTCAATCATCAATACTCAATCTTCAATCCTCAGTCCTGAATCCTCAATCCTCAATCCTCAATCCTCATTCCTCAAACCTCAATCCTCAACCCTCAGTGCTCATCCTCAATTCTGAATTCTCAATCCTCAATCCTCAATCCTCAATCCTCAATCTTCAATCCTCAATCCCCAGTCCTCAATATTCAATCCTCAATGCTCAATCCTCAATGCTCAATCCTCAGTCCTCAAACCTCAATCCTGAATCCTCAGCACTCAATCCTCAATCCTCAATCCTCAAACCTCAATCCTCAACCGTCAGTCCTCGTCCTCAATCCTCAACCATCAATCCTCAACCCTCAATCTTCAACCATCAATATTCAATCTTCAATCCTCAATCCTCAATCCTCAATCCTCAATCCTCAATCCTCATTGCTCAATCCTCAATACCCAATCCTCAATCTTCAATCCTCAATCTTCCATCCTCAATCCTCAATCCTCAGTCCTCAATCCTCAATCCTCAATCCTCAAACCTCAGTCCTCAACTGTCAGTCCTCGTCCTCAATCCTGAACCCTCAATCCTCAATACTCAATCCTCAATCTTCAATCCTCAATACTCAATCTTCAATCCTCAATCCTCAATCCTCAATCCTCAATCCTCAATCCTCAATCCTCAGTCATAAATCCTCAACCTTCAATACTCAATCGTCAATCCTCAGTCCTCAATCCTCAATCCGCAACCCTCGTTCCTCAATCCTCAATCTTCAAACATCAATATTCAATCTTCAATCCTCAATCCTCAATCCTCAATTCTCAATCCTCAATCCTCATTGTTCAATCCTCAATACCCAATCCTCAATCTTCAATCCTCAATTTTCAATCCTCAATCCTCAATCCTCAATCCTCAATCCTCAATCCCCAATCCTCAATCCTCAATCGTCAATCTCCAATCCTGAATACTCAATCTTCAATCCTCAACCCTCAATCCTCAATCCCCATTCTTCAATCCTCAATACACAATCCTCAATCTTCAATCCCCAGTCCTCAATCCTCAATCCTCACCCCTCAACCCTCAATCCACAATCCTCAATCTTCATTACTCAATCTTCAATCCTCAATCCTCAATCCTCAATAATCAATCTCCAATCCTACAACCTCAATCCTTAATCTTCAATCCTCAATCCCCAATCCTACAACCTCAATCCTTAATCTTCAATCCTCAATCCCCAATCCTCAATGTTCAATCCCCAGTCCTCAATCCTCAATCCTCATTCCTCAACCCTCAATCCACAGTCCTCAAGCTTCATTACTCAATCTTCAATCCTCAATCCTCAATCCTCAATAATCAATCTCCAATCCTACAACCTCAAACCTCAATCCTCAATCTTCAATCATCAATACTCAATCTTCAATCCTCAATCCTCAATACTCAATCCTCAATATACAATACTCAAACCTCAATCCTCAATCCTCAATCCTCAACCCAAAATCCTCAATCCTCAAGCCTCAGTCCTCAATCCTCAGTCCTTCAACCTCAATCCTCAACCCTCAGTCCTCGCACTCAATCCTCATCCCTCAATCCTCAATCCTCAATCTTCAGTACTCAATCCTCAATCCACAATACTCAATCCTCAATCCTCAATCGTCAATCCTCAATACTCAATCCACAATCCTCAATCCTCAATCCTCAATCCTCAATCCTCAATCCTCAATCCTCAATCCTCAATCCTCAATCCTCAATCCTCAATCCTCAATCCTCAATCTTAAATCCTCAATACCCAATCCTCAATATTCAATCCTCAATCCTCAATCCTCAATCCTCAATCCTCAATCCTCAATCCTCAATCCTTAATCTTCAATCCTCAATCCCCAATCCTCAGCCTTCAATCCTCAATCCTCAATCCTCAATCCTCAATCCTCAATCCTTAATCTTCAATCCTCAATCCCAAATCCTCAATCTTCAATCCCCAGTCCTCAATCCTCAATCCTCAATCCTCAACCCTCAATCCACAATCCTCAATCTTCAATACTCAATCTTCAATCCTCAATCCTCAATCCTCAATAATCAATCTCCAATCCTACAACCTCAAACCTCAATCCTCAATCATCAATCCTCAATCCTCAATCCTCAATCTTCAACACACAACCCTCAACCATCAATCGTCAATACTCAACCATCAATACTCATTCCTCAATACTCAATAGAATATCCTGAACTCTCAGGACACAATACTCAATCCACAATATTCACTCATCAAATCTCAATCCTCAAACATCAGTCGTCAAGACTCAATCCTCAAACCTCAGTCCTCAATCCTCAATCCTCAATCCTCAATCCTCAATCCTCAACCCTCAATCCTCAATCCTCATTCCTCAAACCTCAATCCTCGATTCTCAATCCTCAGTCCTCATCCTCAACCCTCAACCCTCAATCCTCAATCTTCAATCATCAATACTCAATCGTCAATCCTCAATCCTCAATCCTCAATACTCAATCCTCAATATTCAATACTCAAACCTCAATCCTCAAACCTCAATACTCAATCCTCAATATTCAATACTCAGACCTCAATCCTCAATCCTCAATCCTCAATCCAAAATCCTCATTTCTCAAACCTCAATCCTGAACCCTCAATCTTCAATCCTCAATCCTCAACCCTCAATCGTCAATCCTCAATCCTCAATCCTCAACCCTCAATGATCAATCCTCATTCTTCAATCTTCAATATTCAATCTTCAATCCTCAATCCTCAATCCTCAATCCTCATTCTTCAATCCTCAATCCTCTATCCTCAATCCTCAATTCTCAATCCTCAATCCGCAATCCTCATTCTTCAATCCTCAACCCTCAGCCCTCATCCTCAATCCTCAATCTTCAATCCTCAATCCTCAATCCTCAATGCTCAATTCTCAATCCTCAATCCTCAGTCCTCAATCCTCAATCCTCAATCCTCAAACCTCAATCCTCAACCGTCAGTCCTCGTCCTCAATCCTCAACCATCAATGCTCAACCCTCAATCTTCAACCATCAATATTCAATCTTCAATCCTCAATCCTCAATCCTCAATCCTCAATCCTCAATCCTCATTGTTCAATCCTCAATACCCAATCCTCAATCTTCAATCCTCAATTTTCAATCCTCAATCCTCAATCCTCAATCCTCAATCCTCAATCCCCAATCCTCAATCCTCAATCGTCAATCTCCAATCCTGAATACTCAATCTTCAATCCTCAACCCTCAATCCTCAATCCCCATTCTTCAATCCTCAATACCCAATCCTCAATCTTCAATCCCCAGTCCTCAATCCTCAACCCTCACACCTCAACCCTCAATCCACAATCCTCAATCTTCATTACTCAATCTTCTATCCTCAATCCTCAATCCTCAATAATCAATCTCCAATCCTACAACCTCAATCCTTAATCTTCAATCCTCAATCCCCAATCCTCAATCTTCAATCCCCAGTCCTCAATCCTCAATCCTCATTCCTCAACCCTCAATCCACAGTCCTCAAGCTTCATTACTCAATCTTCAATCCTCAATCCTCAATCCTCAATAATCAATCTCCAATCCTACAACCTCAAACCTCAATCCTCAATCTTCAATCATCAATACTCAATCTTCAATCCTCAATCTTCAATCCTCAATACTCAATCTTCAATCCCCAATCCTCAATCCTCAACCCTCAATCCGCAATCCTCATTCTTCGATCCTCAGTCCTCAGTCCTCAAACCTCTATCCTCAACCCTCAGCCCTCATCCTCAATTCTCAATTCTCAATCCTCAATCCTCAATCCTCAATCCTCAATCTTCAATCCTCAATAATCAATCTCCAATCCTAGATCCTCAATCCCCAATGCTCAATCATTAATCCTCAACTTTCAATCCTCAATCCCCAGTCCTCAATCTTCAATCCTCAATGCTCAATCCTCAGTCCTCAATCCTCAATCCTCAATCCTCAATCCTCATTGTTCAATCCTCAATACCCAATCCTCAATCTTCAATCCTCAATCTTCAATCCTCAATCCTCAATCCTCAATCCTCAATCCTCAATCCCCAATCCTCAATCCTCAATCGTCAATCTCCAATCCTCAATACTCAATCTTCAATCCTCAACCCTCAATCCTTAATCCGCATTCTTAAACCCTCAATACCCAATCCTCAATCTTCAATCCTCAATCCTCAATCCTCAATTCTCAATCCTCAATCCTCAGTCCTCAGTTCTCAAACCTCAATCCTCAACCCTCAGCCCTCATCCTCAATCCTCAATCCTCAATCCTCAATCCTCAATCCTCGATCCTCAATCCTCAATCCTCAGTCTTCAATACTCAACCCCCAATCCTCAAAGCTCAATCCTCAACCGTCAGTCCTCGTCCTCCATCCTCAACCCTCAATCCTCAATCCTCAATCTTCAATCATCAATACTCAATCTTCAATCCTCAGTCCTGAATCCTCAATCCTCAATCCTCAATCCTCATTCCTCAAACCTCAATCCTCAACCCTCAGTGCTCATCCTCAATTCTGAATTCTCAATCCTCAATCCTCAATCCTCAATCCTCAATCTTCAATCCTCAATCCCCAGTCCTCAATATTCAATCCTCAATGCTCAATCCTCAATGCTCAATCCTCAGTCCTCAAACCTCAATCCTGAATCCTCAGCACTCAATCCTCAATCCTCAATCCTCAAACCTCAATCCTCAACCGTCAGTCCTCGTCCTCAATCCTCAACCATCAATCCTCAACCCTCAATCTTCAACCATCAATATTCAATCTTCAATCCTCAATCCTCAATCCTCAATCCTCAATCCTCAATCCTCATTGCTCAATCCTCAATACCCAATCCTCAATCTTCAATCCTCAATCTTCCATCCTCAATCCTCAATCCTCAGTCCTCAATCCTCAATCCTCAATCCTCAAACCTCAGTCCTCAACTGTCAGTCCTCGTCCTCAATCCTGAACCCTCAATCCTCAATACTCAATCCTCAATCTTCAATCCTCAATACTCAATCTTCAATCCTCAATCCTCAATCCTCAATCCTCAATCCTCAATCCTCAATCCTCAGTCATAAATCCTCAACCTTCAATACTCAATCGTCAATCCTCAGTCCTCAATCCTCAATCCGCAACCCTCGTTCCTCAATCCTCAATCTTCAAACATCAATATTCAATCTTCAATCCTCAATCCTCAATCCTCAATTCTCAATCCTCAATCCTCATTGTTCAATCCTCAATACCCAATCCTCAATCTTCAATCCTCAATTTTCAATCCTCAATCCTCAATCCTCAATCCTCAATCCTCAATCCCCAATCCTCAATCCTCAATCGTCAATCTCCAATCCTGAATACTCAATCTTCAATCCTCAACCCTCAATCCTCAATCCCCATTCTTCAATCCTCAATACACAATCCTCAATCTTCAATCCCCAGTCCTCAATCCTCAATCCTCACCCCTCAACCCTCAATCCACAATCCTCAATCTTCATTACTCAATCTTCAATCCTCAATCCTCAATCCTCAATAATCAATCTCCAATCCTACAACCTCAATCCTTAATCTTCAATCCTCAATCCCCAATCCTACAACCTCAATCCTTAATCTTCAATCCTCAATCCCCAATCCTCAATGTTCAATCCCCAGTCCTCAATCCTCAATCCTCATTCCTCAACCCTCAATCCACAGTCCTCAAGCTTCATTACTCAATCTTCAATCCTCAATCCTCAATCCTCAATAATCAATCTCCAATCCTACAACCTCAAACCTCAATCCTCAATCTTCAATCATCAATACTCAATCTTCAATCCTCAATCCTCAATACTCAATCCTCAATATACAATACTCAAACCTCAATCCTCAATCCTCAATCCTCAACCCAAAATCCTCAATCCTCAAGCCTCAGTCCTCAATCCTCAGTCCTTCAACCTCAATCCTCAACCCTCAGTCCTCGCACTCAATCCTCATCCCTCAATCCTCAATCCTCAATCTTCAGTACTCAATCCTCAATCCACAATACTCAATCCTCAATCCTCAATCGTCAATCCTCAATACTCAATCCACAATCCTCAATCCTCAATCCTCAATCCTCAATCCTCAATCCTCAATCCTCAATCCTCAATCCTCAATCCTCAATCCTCAATCCTCAATCCTCAATCTTAAATCCTCAATACCCAATCCTCAATATTCAATCCTCAATCCTCAATCCTCAATCCTCAATCCTCAATCCTCAATCCTCAATCCTTAATCTTCAATCCTCAATCCCCAATCCTCAGCCTTCAATCCTCAATCCTCAATCCTCAATCCTCAATCCTCAATCCTTAATCTTCAATCCTCAATCCCAAATCCTCAATCTTCAATCCCCAGTCCTCAATCCTCAATCCTCAATCCTCAACCCTCAATCCACAATCCTCAATCTTCAATACTCAATCTTCAATCCTCAATCCTCAATCCTCAATAATCAATCTCCAATCCTACAACCTCAAACCTCAATCCTCAATCATCAATCCTCAATCCTCAATCCTCAATCTTCAACACACAACCCTCAACCATCAATCGTCAATACTCAACCATCAATACTCATTCCTCAATACTCAATAGAATATCCTGAACTCTCAGGACACAATACTCAATCCACAATATTCACTCATCAAATCTCAATCCTCAAACATCAGTCGTCAAGACTCAATCCTCAAACCTCAGTCCTCAATCCTCAATCCTCAATCCTCAATCCTCAATCCTCAACCCTCAATCCTCAATCCTCATTCCTCAAACCTCAATCCTCGATTCTCAATCCTCAGTCCTCATCCTCAACCCTCAACCCTCAATCCTCAATCTTCAATCATCAATACTCAATCGTCAATCCTCAATCCTCAATCCTCAATACTCAATCCTCAATATTCAATACTCAAACCTCAATCCTCAAACCTCAATACTCAATCCTCAATATTCAATACTCAGACCTCAATCCTCAATCCTCAATCCTCAATCCAAAATCCTCATTTCTCAAACCTCAATCCTGAACCCTCAATCTTCAATCCTCAATCCTCAACCCTCAATCGTCAATCCTCAATCCTCAATCCTCAACCCTCAATGATCAATCCTCATTCTTCAATCTTCAATATTCAATCTTCAATCCTCAATCCTCAATCCTCAATCCTCATTCTTCAATCCTCAATCCTCTATCCTCAATCCTCAATTCTCAATCCTCAATCCGCAATCCTCATTCTTCAATCCTCAACCCTCAGCCCTCATCCTCAATCCTCAATCTTCAATCCTCAATCCTCAATCCTCAATGCTCAATTCTCAATCCTCAATCCTCAGTCCTCAATCCTCAATCCTCAATCCTCAAACCTCAATCCTCAACCGTCAGTCCTCGTCCTCAATCCTCAACCATCAATGCTCAACCCTCAATCTTCAACCATCAATATTCAATCTTCAATCCTCAATCCTCAATCCTCAATCCTCAATCCTCAATCCTCATTGTTCAATCCTCAATACCCAATCCTCAATCTTCAATCCTCAATTTTCAATCCTCAATCCTCAATCCTCAATCCTCAATCCTCAATCCCCAATCCTCAATCCTCAATCGTCAATCTCCAATCCTGAATACTCAATCTTCAATCCTCAACCCTCAATCCTCAATCCCCATTCTTCAATCCTCAACACCCAATCCTCAATCTTCAATCCCCAGTCCTCAATCCTCAATCCTCACCCCTCAACCCTCAATCCACAATCCTCAATCTTCATTACTCAATCTTCTATCCTCAATCCTCAATCCTCAATAATCAATCTCCAATCCTACAACCTCAATCCTTAATCTTCAATCCTCAATCCCCAATCCTCAATCTTCAATCCCCAGTCCTCAATCCTCAATCCTCATTCCTCAACCCTCAATCCACAGTCCTCAAGCTTCATTACTCAATCTTCAATCCTCAATCGTCAATCCTCAATAATCAATCTCCAATCCTACAACCTCAAACCTCAATCCTCAATCTTCAATCATCAATACTCAATCTTCAATCCTCAATCTTCAATCCTCAATACTCAATCTTCAATCCCCAATCCTCAATCCTCAACCCTCAATCCGCAATCCTCATTCTTCGATCCTCAGTCCTCAGTCCTCAAACCACTATCCTCAACCCTCAGCCCTCATCCTCAATTCTCAATTCTCAATCTTCAATCCTCAATCCTCAATCCTCAATCTTCAATCCTCAATAATCAATCTCCAATCCTAGATCCTCAATCCCCAATGCTCAATCATTAATCCTCAACTTTCAATCCTCAATCCCCAGTCCTCAATCTTCAATCCTCAATGCTCAATCCTCAGTCCTCAATCCTCAATCCTCAATCCTCAATCCTCATTGTTCAATCCTCAATACCCAATCCTCAATCTTCAATCCTCAATCTTCAATCCTCAATCCTCAATCCTCAATCCTCAATCCTCAATCCCCAATCCTCAATCCTCAATCGTCAATCTCCAATCCTCAATACTCAATCTTCAATCCTCAACCCTCAATCCTCAATCCGCATTCTTAAACCCTCAATACCCAATCCTCAATCTTCAATCCTCAATCCTCAATCCTCAATTCTCAATCCTCAATCCTCAGTCCTCAGTTCTCAAACCTCAATCCTCAACCCTCAGCCCTCATCCTCAATCCTCAATCCTCAATCCTCAATCCTCAATCCTCGATCCTCAATCCTCAATCCTCAGTCTTCAATACTCAACCCCCAATCCTCAAAGCTCAATCCTCAACCGTCAGTCCTCGTCCTCCATCCTCAACCCTCAATCCTCAATCCTCAATCTTCAATCATCAATACTCAATCTTCAATCCTCAGTCCTGAATCCTCAATCCTCAATCCTCAATCCTCATTCCTCAAACCTCAATCCTCAACCCTCAGTGCTCATCCTCAATTCTGAATTCTCAATCCTCAATCCTCAATCCTCAATCCTCAATCTTCAATCGTCAATCCCCAGTCCTCAATATTCAATCCTCAATGCTCAATCCTCAATGCTCAATCCTCAGTCCTCAAACCTCAATCCTCAATCCTCAGCACTCAATCCTCAATCCTCAATCCTCAAACCTCAATCCTCAACCGTCAGTCCTCGTCCTCAATCCTCAACCATCAATCCTCAACCCTCAATCTTCAACCATCAATATTCAATCTTCAATCCTCAATCCTCAATCCTCAATCCTCAATCCTCAATCCTCATTGCTCAATCCTCAATACCCAATCCTCAATCTTCAATCCTCAATCTTCCATCCTCAATCCTCAATCCTCAGTCCTCAATCCTCAATCCTCAATCCTCAAACCTCAGTCCTCAACTGTCAGTCCTCGTCCTCAATCCTGAACCCTCAATCCTCAATACTCAATCCTCAATCTTCAATCCTCAATACTCAATCTTCAATCCTCAATCCTCAATCCTCAATCCTCAATCCTCAATCCTCAATCCTCAGTCATAAATCCTCAACCTTCAATACTCAATCGTCAATCCTCAGTCCTCAATCCTCAATCCGCAACCCTCGTTCCTCAATCCTCAATCTTCAAACATCAATATTCAATCTTCAATCCTCAATCCTCAATCCTCAATCCTCAATCCTCAATCCTCATTGTTCAATCCTCAATACCCAATCCTCAATCTTCAATCCTCAATTTTCAATCCTCAATCCTCAATCCTCAATCCTCAATCCTCAATCCCCAATCCTCAATCCTCAATCGTCAATCTCCAATCCTGAATACTCAATCTTCAATCCTCAACCCTCAATCCTCAATCCCCATTCTTCAATCCTCAATACACAATCCTCAATCTTCAATCCCCAGTCCTCAATCCTCAATCCTCACCCCTCAACCCTCAATCCACAATCCTCAATCTTCATTACTCAATCTTCAATCCTCAATCCTCAATCCTCAATAATCAATCTCCAATCCTACAACCTCAATCCTTAATCTTCAATCCTCAATCCCCAATCCTCAATGTTCAATCCCCAGTCCTCAATCCTCAATCCTCATTCCTCAACCCTCAATCCACAGTCCTCAAGCTTCATTACTCAATCTTCAATCCTCAATCCTCAATCCTCAATAATCAATCTCCAATCCTACAACCTCAAACCTCAATCCTCAATCTTCAATCATCAATACTCAATCTTCAATCCTCAATCCTCAATACTCAATCCTCAATATACAATACTCAAACCTCAATCCTCAATCCTCAATCCTCAACCCAAAATCCTCAATCCTCAAGCCTCAGTCCTCAATCCTCAGTCCTTAAACCTGAATCCTCAACCCTCAGTCCTCGCACTCAATCCTCATCCCTCAATCCTCAATCCTCAATCTTCAGTACTCAATCCTCAATCCACAATCCTCAATCCTCAATCCTCAATCGTCAATCCTCAATACTCAATCCACAATCCTCAATCCTCAATCCTCAATCCTCAATCCTCAATCCTCAATCCTCAATCCTCAATCCTCAATCCTCAATCCTCAATCCTCAATCCTCAATCTTAAATCCTCAATACCCAATCCTCAATATTCAATCCTCAATCCTCAATCCTCAATCCTCAATCCTCAATCCTCAATCCTCAATCCTTAATCTTCAATCCTCAATCCCCAATCCTCAGCCTTCAATCCTCAATCCTCAATCCTCAATCCTCAATCCTCAATCCTTAATCTTCAATCCTCAATCCCAAATCCTCAATCTTCAATCCCCAGTCCTCAATCCTCAATCCTCAATCCTCAACCCTCAATCCACAATCCTCAATCTTCAATACTCAATCTTCAATCCTCAATCCTCAATCCTCAATAATCAATCTCCAATCCTACAACCTCAAACCTCAATCCTCAATCATCAATCCTCAATCCTCAATCCTCAATCTTCAACACACAACCCTCAACCATCAATCGTCAATACTCAACCATCAATACTCATTCCTCAATACTCAATAGAATATCCTGAACTCTCAGGACACAATACTCAATCCACAATATTCACTCATCAAATCTCAATCCTCAAACATCAGTCGTCAAGACTCAATCCTCAAACCTCAGTCCTCAATCTTCAATCCTCAGTCCTCAACGCTCAATCCTCAATCTTCAATCCTCAATCCTCAACCCTCAGTCCTCATCCTCAATCCTCAATCCTCAATCCTCAATCCGCAATCCTCAATCTTCAATCCTCGACCCTCAATCCTCAATACTCAATCCTCAATCCTCAGTCCTCAATTCTCAATCTTCAATCCTCAGCCCTCAATCCTCAATCCTCAATCCTCAATCCTCAAAATTCAACACACAACCCTCAACCATCAATCCTCAATACTCAACCATCAATCCTCAATTCTCAATACTCAATAGAATATCCTGAATTCTCATGGTTCAATACTCAATCCACAATACTCAATAATCAAACCACAATCCTCAAACATCAATCCACAACACCCAATCCTCAACACTCTGTCCTCTCTCTTCAATCCTCCATCCTCAATCCTCAATCCTCAAGCGTCAATCCTCAATCCTCAATCCTCAAATCTCAAGCTTCAGTCCATAATCCTCAATTCCGAATCCTCAATCCTGAATCCTCAATTTTCAGCCCTCAGTTTTCAACAATCAATTGTCAATCCTCAATACTCAATCTTCAGTCCTCAGTACTCAATCCTCAATCCTCAACACTCCATCTTCAATCCTCAATCCTCAATCCTCAATTCTCAATCCTCAATCCGCAATCCTCAATCTTCAATCCTCAATACTCAATCTTCAAACCTCAATCCTTAATCCCAAAACCCTCAATCCTCAATATTCAAGACACAACCCTCAACCTTCAATCCTCAATACTCAACCATGAATCCTCAATTCTCAATACTCAATAGAATATCCTGCATTCTCAGTCTTCAATACTCAATCCTCAGTCTTCAATCTTCAAATCTCAATCCACAAACATCAATTATCATCACTCAACCCTCTACACTCAGTCCACAATCTTCAATCCTCAATCCTCAATCCTCAAGCTTCAATCCTCAATACTCAATCTTCAATCATCAATCCTCAATTCGCAATCCTCAATCCTCAATCCTCAATCGTCAACCATCAATCCAAAATCCTCAATCTTCAACCCTCAATCCTCAATCCTCTATCATCAATCCTCAGTCTTCAATCCTCAATACTCAATCTTCAATCCTCAATCCACAATCCTCAATCCACAATCCTCAATCCTCAATCCTCAATCTTCAATCCTCAATAGTCAATCTTCAATCCTCAATCCTCAATCCTCAATCCTCAATCCTCATTCTTCAATCCTCAACCTTCAATCCTCAGTACTCAATCCTCAATCTTCAATCCTCAATCCTCAATCCTCAATCCTCAATCCTCAATCCTCATTCCTCAAACCTCAATCCTCAACCCTCAGTCCTCATCCTCAATTCTCAATTCTCAATCCTCAATCCTCAATCCTCAATCCTCAATCTTCAATCCTCAATCCCCAGTTCTCAATCTTCAATCCTCAATGCTCAATCCTCAATGCTCAATCCTCAGTCCTCAACCCTCAATCCTCAATCCCCAATTCTCAATCCTCAATCCTCAGTCCTCAGTCCTCAAACCCCAATCCACAACCCTCAGCCGTCATCCTCAATCCCCAATGCTCAATCCTCAATCCTCAAGCTTCAATCTTCAATACTCAATCTTAAATCCTCAATCCTCAATCCTCAATCCTCAATTCTCAACCCTCAATCCTCAATCCTCAATCCTCAATCCTCAACCCTCAATGCTCAATCCTCATTCTTCAATCTTCAATACTCAATCTTCAATCCTCAATCCTCAATCCTCAATCCTCATTCCTCAATCCTCAATCCTCAATCCTCAATCCTCAATCCTCAGTCCTCAATACTCAACCCTCACTCCTCAAACCTCAATCCTCAACCGTCAGTCCTCGACCTCAATCCTCAAACCTCTATCCTCAATACTCAATCTTCAATCCTCAGTACTCAATCTTCAATCCTCAATCCTCAGTTCTCAATCCTCAATCCTCAATCCTCAATCGTCAATCCTCAATCCCCAATCCTCAATCTTCAATCCTCAATCCTCAATCCTCAATCCTCAATCCTCAACCTTCAATCCTCAATACTCAATCTTCAATCCTCAATCCTCAACCCTCGATCCTCAATCTTCAATCCTCAACCCTCAATCCTCAATCCTCAATCCTCATTCTTCAATCGTCAATACCCAATCCTCAATCCTCATTCCTCAATTGTCAATCTTCAACCCTCAATCTTCATTCCTCTTTCCTCAATCCTCAATCCTCAGTCAAAAATACTCAATCTTCAATCCTCAATCCTCAATCCTCAGCCCTCAGTCATCAATACTCAATCTTCAATCCTCAATCCTCAATCCTCAATCCTCAATCCTCAATCCTCAATCCTCAATCCTCAATCTTCAATCCTCAATACTCAATCTTCAATCCTCAATCCTCAATCCTCAATTCTCAATCCCCAATCCGCAATCCTCATTCTTCAATACTCAATACTCAATCTTCAAACCTCAATCCTCAATATTCAAGACACAACCCTCAACCTTCAATCCTCAATCCTCAACCATGAATCCTCAATTCTCAATACTCAATAGAATATCCTGAATTCTCCGGTTTCAATACTCAATCCTCAATCTTCAATCTTCAAATCTCAATCCACAAACATCAATTATCATCACTCAACCCTCAACACTCAGTCCACAATCTTCAATCCTCAATCCTCAATCCTCAAGCTTCAATCCTCAATACACAATCTTCAATCCTCAATCCTCAATTCTCAATCCTCAATCCTCAATCCTCAATCGTCAATCATCAATTCAAAATCCTCAATCTTCAACCCTCAATCCTCAATCCTCTATCATCAGTCCTCAATCTTCAATCCTCAATACTCAATCTTCAATCCTCAATCCACAATCCTCAATCCACAATACTCAATCCTCAATCCTCAATCTTCAATCCTCAATACCCAATCCTCAATCCAAAATCCTCAATCCTCCATCCTCAACTCTCAATCCTCAATCCTCAATCCTCAGTCCACGAGCCCTCAAACCTCAATCCTCAATCCTCAATATTCAATCATCAATACTCAATCTTCAATCCTCAGTCCTCAGTCCTTAATCCTCAATCCGCAATCCTCAGACCTCTTTCCTCAAACCACAATCCTCGACCCTCAGACCTCCTCCTCAATTCTCAATCCTCAATCCTCAATCCTCAACTTTCAATCCTCAGTACTCAATCCTCAATCTTCAATACCCAATCCTCAATCCTCAATCCTCAAACCTCAATCCTCAATCCTCATTAGTCAAACCTCAATCCTCAACCCTCAGTCCTCATCCTCAATTTTCAATTCTCAAACCTCAATCCTCCATCCTCAATCCTCAATCTTCAATCCTCAATCCCCAGTCCTCAATCTTCAATCCTCAAAGCTCAATCCTCAATGCTCAATCCTCAGTCCTCAACCCTCAATCCTCAATCCCCAATTCTCAATCCTCAATCCTCAGTCCTCAGTCCTCAAACCTCAATCCTCAACCCGCAGCCCTCATCCTCAATCCCCAATCCTCAATCTTCAGTCCTCAATCCTCAGTCCTCAATCCTCAATCCTCAATCCTCAATCCTCAATCCTCATTCTTCAATACTCAATACCCAATCCTCAATCCTCAATCCTCGTTCCTCAAACATCAATCCTCAAACCTCAGCCCTCATCCTCAATTCTCAATTCTCAATCCTCAATCCTCAATCCTCAATCCTCAATCCTCAATCCTCAGTCCTCAAACCTCGACCCTCAACCCTCAAACCTCAATCCTCATCCGTCAGTCCTCGTACTCAATCTTCAATCCTCAACCTTCAATCCTCAATACTCAATCTTCAATCCTGAATCCTCAATCCTCAATCCTCAAGCCTCAATCTCCAATCATCAATCCTCAATCTTCAATACTTAATCCTCAATCCTCAATCCTCAATCCTCAATACTCAACCATCAATCCTCAATTCTCAATACTCAATACAATATCCTGAATTCTCAGGATTCAATACTCAAACGTCAATCCACAACCCTCAGCCCTCATCCTCAATCCTCAATCCTCAATCCTCAATCGTCAATCCTCAATCCCCAATACTGAATGTTCAATCCTCAATCCTCAATCCTCAATTTTCAATCCTGAATCTTCAATCCTCAATACTCAATCTTCAATCCACAATCCTCAATCCTCAATCCTCAATCCTCAATCCTCAATCCGCAATCCTCAATCTTCAATCATCGATCCTCAATCCTCAATCCTCAATCCTCAACCCTCAGTCCTCAATTCTCAATCTTCAATCCTCAATACTCAATCTTCAATCCTCAATCCTCAACCCTCAATGCTCAATCCTCATTCTTCAATCCTCAATACTCAATCTTCAATCCTCAATCCTCAATCCTCAATCCTCATTCCTCAATCCTCAATCCTCAATCCTCAATCCTCAATCCTCAGTCCTCAATACTCAACCCTCACTCCTCAAACCTCAATCCTCAACCGTCAGTCCTCGTCCTCAACCTTCAACCCTCAATCCCCAGTCCTCAATCCTCAATCCTCAATCCTCAATCCTCAATCCTCAATCCTCAATCCACAATCCTCGATCCTCAATCCTCAGTCCTCGATACTCAACCCTCAATCCTCAAACCTCAATCCTCAACCGTCAGTCCTCGTCCTCAATCCTCAACCCTCAATCCTCAATCCTCAACCTTCAATCATCAATACTCAATCTTCAATCCTCAGTCCTCAATCCTCAATCCTCAATCCTCAAGCCTCAATCTCCAATGATCAATCCTCAGTCTTCAATACTTAATCCTCAATCCTCAATCCTCAATCCTCAATACTCAACCATCAATCCTCAATTCTCAATACTCAATAGAATATCCTGAATTCTCAGGATTCAATACTCAAACCTCAATCCACAACCCTCAGCCCTCATCCTCAATCCTCAATCCTCAATCCTCAATCGTCAATCCTCAATCCCCAATACTGAATGTTCAATCCTCAATCCTCAATACTCAATCTTCAATCCTCAATCTTCAATCCTCAATACTCAATCTTCAATCCACAATCCTCAATCCTCAAACCTCAATCCTCAATCCGCAATCCTCAATCTTCAATCCTCGACCCTCAATCCTCAATACTCAATCCTCAATCCTCAGTCCTCAATTCTCAATCTTCAATCCTCAGTCCTCAATCCTCAATCCTCAATCCTCAATCCTCAATATTCAACAAACAACCCTCAACCATCAATCCTCAATACTCAACCATCAATCCTCAATTCTCAATACTCAATAGAATATCCTGAATTCTCATGGTTGAATACTCAATCCAAAATACTCAATAATCAAACCACAATCCTCAAACATCAATCCACAACACCCAATCCTCAACACTCTGTCCTCTCTCTTCAATCCTCCATCCTCAATCCTCAATCCTCAAGCGTCAATCCTCAATCCTCAATCCTCAATACTCAACCTTCAATCCTCAATCCTCAATCCTCAATTCTCAATCCTCAATCCGCAATCCTCAATCTTCAATCCTCAATACTCAATCTTCAAACCTCAATCCTCAATCCTCAATTCTCAATCCTCAATCCGCAATCCTTAATCTTCAATGCTCAATACTCAATCTTCAAACCTCAATCCTCAATCCCAAAACCCTCAATCCTCAATATTCAAGACACAACCCTCAACCTTCAATCCTCAATACTCAACCATGAATCCTCAATTCTCAATACTCAATAGAATATCCTGAATTCTCAGTCTTCAATACTCAATCCTCAATCTTCAATCTTCAAATCTCAATCCACAAACATCAATTATCATCACTCAACCCTCTACACTCAGTCCACAATCTTCAATCCTCAATCCTCAATCCTCAAGCTTCAATCCTCAATACTCAATCTTCAATCCTCAATCCTCAATCCTCAAGCTTCAATCCTCAATACTCAATCTTCAATCATCAATCCTCAATTCTCAATCCTCAATCCTCAATCCTCAATCGTCAATCATCAATCCAAAATCCTCAATCGTCAACCCTCAATCCTCAATCCTCTATCATCAATCCTCAATCTTCAATCCTCAATACTCAATCTTCAATCCTCAATCCACAATCCTCAATCCACAATCCTCAATCCTCAATCCTTAATCCTCATTCCTCAATCATCAATCCTCATCCTCATACCTCAAACATCAATACGCAACCCTCAGTCCTCGTTGTCAATCCACAACACTCAATCCTCAACCCTCAATCTTCAATGATTAATACTCAATATTCAATCCTCAATCCTCAATCCTCAATCCTGAATCCTCAATCCTCAATCCTCAATCTTCAATCCTCAATTCTCAATCTTCAATCCTCAATCCTCAACCCTCAGCCCTCATCCTCAATCCTCAATCTTCAATCCTCAATACTCAATCTTCAATCCTCAATCCTCAATCCTCAATCCTCAATCCTCATTCTTCAATCCTCAACACCCAATCCTCAATCTTCAATCCTCAGTCCTCAATCCTCCATTCTCAATCCCCAATCTTCAATACTCAGACCTCAAACATCAATACTCAACCCTCAGTTCTCGTCCTCAATCCACAACCTTCAATCCTCAATCCTCAATCCTCAATCCTCAATCCTCAATCCTCAACCTTCAATCCTCAATGCTCAGTCTTCAATCCTCAATCCTCAATCCTCAATACTCAATCCTCAATACTCATTCTTCAATCCTCAATACCCAATTCTCAATATTCAATCCTCTATCCTCAATCCTCAGTTCTCAATCCTCAGTCCTCAGTCCTCAGTCCTCAAACCTCAATCCTCAACCCTCAGCCCTCATCCTCAATCCTCAATCCCCAATCCTCAATCCTCAATCCTCAATCCTCATTCTTCATTCCTCAATACTCAATCTGGAATCCTCAATCCTCAGTCCTCAAACCTCAATACTGAATCCTCAATACTCAATCTTCAATCCTCAATCCTCAGTCCTCAATACTCAACCATCAATCCTCAATTCTCAATACTCAATAGAATATCCTCAATTCTCAGGTTTCAATACTCAAGCCTCAATCCTCAACCCTCAGCCCTCATACTCCATCCTCAATCCTCAATCCTTAATCCTCAATCTTCAATCCTCAATACTGAATCTTCAATCCTCAATCTTCATTCCTCAATCCTCAATCCTCAATCCTCAGTCATGAATACTCAATCTTCAATACTCGATCCTCAATCCACAATCCTCAATCCACAATCCTCAATCCTCGATCCTCAATCCTCATTCCTCAATCCTCAATCCTCAATCCTCATACCTCAAACATCAATACTCAACCCTCATTCCCCGTCCTCAAACCACAACACTCAATCCTCAATCCTCAATCTTCAATCATCAATACTCAATTTTCAATCCTCAATCCTCAATCCTCAATCCTCAATCCTCAATCCTCAATCCTCAATCTTCATTCCTCAATACTCAATCTTCAATCCTCAATCCTCAATCCTCAATCCTCAATTCTCAATCCTCAATCCTCAATCCTCAATCCTCAATCCTCAACCTTCAATCCTCAATCCTCGGCCTTCAATCCTCAATACTCAATCTTCAATCCTCAATCCTCAATCCTCAATACTCAATCCTCAATACTCATTCTTCAATCCTCAATACCCAATTCTCAATATTAAATACTCAATCCTCCATCCTCAGTTCTCAATCCTCAGTCCTCAGTCCTCAGTCCTCAAACCTCCATCCTCAACCCTCAGCCCTCATCCTCAATCCTCAATCCTCAATCCTCAATCCTCATTCTTCATTCTTCAATACTCAATCTTCAATCCTCAATCCTCAGTCCTCAAACCTCAATTCTGAATCCTCAATACTCAATCTTCAATCCTCAATCCTCAGTCATCAAACCTCAATTCTGAAACCTCAATACTCAATCTTTCAATCCTCAATCCTCAGTCCTCAATACTCAGCCATCAATCCTCAATTCTCAATACTCAATAGAATATCCTGAACTCTCAGGGTTCAATACTCAAACCTCAATCCTCAACCCTCAGCCCTCATCCTCCATCCTCAACCCTCAATCCTTAATCCTCAATCTTCAATCCTCAATACTCAATCTTCAATCCTCAATCCTCAGTCATCAATACTCAATCTTCAATACTCGATCCTCAATCCTCAATCCTCAATCCTCAATCCTCAATCCTCAATCCTTAATCCTCATTCCTCAATCCTCAATCCTCAATCCTCATACCTCAAACATCAATACGCAACCATCAGTCCTCGTCCTCAATCCACAACACTCAATCCTCAACCCTCAACCTTCAATGATTAATACTCAATATTCAATCCTCAATCCTCAATCCTCAATTCTCAATCCTCAATCCTCAATCCTCAATCTTCAATCCTCAATACTCAATCGTCAATCCTCAATCCTCAATCCTCAATCCTCAATCCTCAACCCTCAGTCATCAATACTCAATCTTCAATCCTCAATCATCAATCCTCAATCCTCAATCCTCAATCCTCAATGTTCAATCCGCAATACCCAAACCTCAATCTTCAATCCTCAATACTCAATCCTCACTCCTCAATCCTCAATCCTCACTCCTCAGTCCTCAAATCTCAATACTGAATCCTCAACCCTGAATCCTCATCCTTCAGCCCTCAGTCCTCAACAATCAGTTGTCAATCCTCAATCCTCAATAGAATATCCACAATTCACAGCTTTCAGTACTCAATACTCAATCTGCAATCATCAAATCTCTATCCACAAACGTCAATTCACATCATTCAACACTCAACACTCAGTCCCCAATCCTTAATCTTCAATCGTCAACCCTGAATACTCAATCCTGAACCCTCAATCTTCCAACCTCAATCTTTAACCCTCAGACCTCATCCTCAATCCTCAATCCTCAACCCTCAATCCTCAACCTTCAATCCTCAATACTCAATCTTCAATCCTCAATCCTCAATCCTCATTCCCCAATCCTCAATCCTCAATCCTTAATCCTCATTCCTCAATCCTCAATCCTCAATCCTCATACCTCAAACATCAATACGCAACCCTCAGTCCTCGTCCTCAATCCACAACCCTCAATCCTCAACTCTCAACCTTCAATGATTAATACTCAACATTCAATCCTCAATCCTCAATCTTCAATTCTCAATCCTCAATCCTCAATCCTCAATCCTCAACCCTCAATCTTCCAACCTCAATCTTTAACCCTCAGACCTCATCCTCAATCCTCAATCCTCAACCCTCAATCCTCAACCTTCAACCCTCAATACTCGATCCTCAATCCTCAATCCTCAATCCTCGATCCTCAATCCTCAATCCTCAATCTTCAATCCTCAATACTCAATCTTCAATCCTCAATCCTCAGTCCTCAAACCTCAATTCTGAATCCTCAATACTCAATCTTCAGTCCTCAATACTCAGTCATCAAACCTCAATTCTGAAACCTCAATACTCAATCTTTCAATCCTCAATCCTCAGTCCTCAATACTCAACCATAAATCCTCAATCCTCAATACTCAATAGAATAATCTGAATTCTCAGGATTCAATACTCAAACCTCAATCCTCAACCCTCAGCCCCCATCCTCCATCCTCAACCCTCAATCCTTAATCCTCAACCTTCAATCCTCAACATTCAATCCTCAATACTCAATCTTCAATCCTCAATCTTCAATCTTCCATCCACAATCCTCAATCCTCAACCTTCAATCCTCAATACTCAATCTTCAATCCTCAATCCTCAATCCTCAATCCCCAATCCTCAATCCTCAGTCCTCAAACATCAATACTCAACCCTCAGTCCTCGTCCTCAATCCACAACACTCAATCCTCAATCCTCAACCTTCAATCATCAATACTCAATCTTAAATACTCAATCCTCAATCCTCAATCCTCAATCCTCAATCCTCAATCCTCAATCTTCAATCCTCAATACTCAATCTTCAATCCTCAATCCTCAATCCTCAGTCCTCAATCCTCAACCCTCAGTCATCAATTCTCAATCTTCAATCCTCAATCCTCAATCCTCGATCCTCAATCCTCATTCTTCAATCCTCAATACCCAATCCTCAATCTTCAATCCTCAATACTCAACCTTCAATCCTCAATCCTCAATCCTCAATCCTCAATCCTCACTCCTCAATCCTCTATCTTCAATCCTCAATACTCAATCTTCAATCCTCAATCCTCAATCCTCAATCCTCAATCCTCATTCTTCAATCCTCAATACCCAATCCTCAATCTTCAATCCTCAATCCTCAATCCTCAATCCTCAATTCTCAATCCTCAATCCTCAATCCTCAGACCTCAAACATCAATACTCTACCCTCAGTCCTCGTCCTCAATCCACAACCCTCAATCCTCAATCCTCAATCTTCAATCATCAATATTCAATCTTCAATCCTCAATCCTCACTCCTCAATGTTCAATCCTCAATACCCAATCTACAATCTTCAATCCTCAATCCTCAATCCTCAATCCTCAATTCTCAATCCTCAATCCTCAATCCTCAATCCTCAATCCTCAGTCCTCAAACCTCAATCCTGAATCCTCAATCCTGCATCCTCAATCTTCAGACCTCAGTCCTCAACAATCAGTTGTCAATTCTCAATCCTCAATAGAATATCATCAATTCACTGTTTTCAATTCTCAATACTCAATATGCAATCTTCAAATCTCTATCTACAAACATCAATTCTCATCATTCAACCCTCAGCACTCGGTCCCCAATCCTAAATCTTCAATCCTCAATCCTCAATCCTCAATCCTCTATCCTCAATCTTCAATCCTCAATCCACAATCCACATTCTTCAATCCTCAGTGCCCAATCCTCAACCTTCAATCCTCAATCCTCAATCCTCAATCCTCAATCCTCATCATTCAATCCTCAATACTCAATCTTCATTCCTCAATCCTCAATCCTCCATCCAGAATCCTCAATCCTCAACCTTCAATCCTCAATACTCAATCTTCAATCCTCAATCCTCAATCCTCAATCCTCAATCCTCAGTCCTCAAACATCAATACTCAACCCTCAGTCCTCGTCCTCAATCCACAACGCTCAATCCTCAATCCTCAACCTTCAATCATCAATACTCAATCTTAAATACTCAATCCTCAATCCTCAAACCTCAATCCTCAATCCTCAATCCTCAATCTTCAATCCTCAATACTCAATCTTCAATCCTCAATCCTCAATCCTCAGTCCTCAATCCTCAACCCTCAGTCATCAATTCTCAATCTTCAATCCTCAATCCTCAATCCTCGATCCTCAATCCTCATTCTTCAATCCTCAATACCCAATCCTCAATCTTCAATCCTCAATGCTCAACCTTCAATCCTCAATCCTCAATCCTCAATCCTCAATCCTCAATCCTCACTCCTCAATCCTCTATCTTCAATCCTCAATACTCAATCTTCAATCCTCAATCCTCAATCCTCAATCCTCAATCCTCATTCTTAAATCCTCAATACCCAATCCTCAATCTTCAATCCTCAATTCTCAATCCTCAATCCTCAATTCTCAATCCTCAATCCTCAATCCTCAGACCTCAAACATCAATACTCAACCCTCAGTCCCCGTCCTCAATCCACAACCCTCAATCCTCAATCCTCAATCTTCAATCATCAATATTCAATCTTCAATCCTCAATCCTCACTCCTCAATGTTCAATCCTCAATACCCAATCTACAATCTTCAATCCTCAATCCTCAATCCTCAATCCTCAATTCTCAATCCTCAATCCTCAATCCTCAATCCTCAATCCTCAGTCCTCAAACCTCAATCCTGAATCCTCAATCCTGCATCCTCAATCTTCAGACCTCAGTCCTCAACAATCAGTTGTCAATTCTCAATCCTCAATAGAATATCATCAATTCACAGTTTTCAATTCTCAATACTCAATATGCAATCTTCAAATCTCTATCTACAAACATCAATTCTCATCATTCAACCCTCAGCACTCGGTCCCCAATCCTCAATCTTCAATCCTCAATCCTCAATCCTCAATCCTCTATCCTCAATCTTCAATCCTCAACACTCGAACTTAAATCCTCAATCCTCAATACTCAACGCTCAATTCTCAATCCTCAATCGTCAATCTTCAATCCTCAATACTCAATCGTCAATCCTCAATCCTCAATCCTCAATCCTCAATCCTCAATCCACATTCTTCAATCCTCAGTACCCAATCCTCAATCTTCAATCCTCAATCCTCAATCCTCAATCCTCAATTCTCAATCCTCAATCCTCAGTCCTCAGTCCTCAAACCTCAATCCTCAACCCTCAGCCCTCATCCTCAAACCTCAATCCTCAATCCTCAATCCTCAATCCTCAATCCTGAATCTTCAATCCGCAATACTCAATCTTCAATCCTCAATCCTCAGTCCTCAAACCCCAATTCTGAATCCTCAATACTGAATCCTCAATCTTCAGCCCTCAGTCCTGAACAATCAGTTGTCAATCCTCAATCCTCAATAGAATATCATCAATTCACAGTTTTCTATACTCAATACCCAATCTGCAATCTTCAAATCTCTATCCACAAACATCAACTCTCATCACTAAACCCTCAACACTCCGTCTCCAATCCTCAATCTTCAATCCTCAATCCTCAATCCTCAATCCTCAATCCTCAACATTCAACCCTCAACACTCAGTCCTCAATGTTCAATCCTCAATCCTTAATTCTCAATCTTCAATCCTCGATACTGAATCTTCAATCCTCAATACTCAATCTTCAATCCTCAATCCTCAATCCTCAATCCTCAATCCTCAATCCTCAATCATCAATCCTCAATCTTCAATACTCAACCATCAATCCTCAATTCTCAATCTTCAATCCTCAATCCTCAGTCCTCAATCCTCAATCCTCAAACCTCAGTCATCAATACTCAATCTTCAATCCTCAATCATCAATCCTCAATCCTCAATCCTCAATCCTCAATGTTCAATCCGCAATACCCAATCCTCAATCTTCAATCCTCAATACTCAATCCTCACTCCTCAATCCTCACTCCTCAGTCCTCAAATCTCCATACTGAATCCTCAACCATGAATCCTCAATCTTCAGCCCTCAGTCCACAAAAATCAGTTGTCAATCCTCAATCCTCAATAGAACATCCTCAATTCACAGTTTTCAATACTAAATACTCAATCTGCAATCTTCAAATCTCTATCCACAAACATCAATTCTCATCACTCAACCCTCAACACTCCGTCCCCAATCCTCAATCTTCAATCCTCAATCCTCAATCCTCAATCCTCAATCCTCAACATTCAATCCTCAATACTCAACCTTCAATCCTCAATCCTCAATCCTCCATCCACAATCCTCAATCCTCAACCTTCAATCCTCAACACTCAATCTTCAATCCTCAATCCTCAATCCTCAATCCTCAATCCTCAATCCTCAGTCCTCAAACATCAATACTCAACCCTCAGTCCTCGTCCTCAATCCACAACACTCAATCCTCAATCCTCAACCTTCAATCATCAATACTCAATCTTAAATACTCAATCCTCAATCCTCAATCCTCAATCCTCAATCATCAATCCTCAATCTTCAATCCTCTATATTCAATCTTCAATCCTCAATCCTCAATCCTCAGTCCTCAATCCTCAACCCTCAGTCATCAATTCTCAATCTTCAATCCTCAATCCTCAATCCTCGATCCTCAATCCTCATTCTTCAATCCTCAATACCCAATCCTCAATCTTCAATCCTCAATACTCAACCTTCAATCCTCAATCCTCAATCCTCAATCCTCAATCCTCACTCCTCAATCCTCTATCTTCAATCCTCAATACTCAATCTTCAATCCACAACCCTCAATCCTCAATCCTCAATCTTCAATCATCAATATTCAATCTTCAATCCTCAATCCTCACTCCTCAATGTTCAATCCTCAATACCCAATCTACAATCTTCAATCCTCAATCCTCAATCCTCAATCCTCAATTCTCAATCCTGAATCCTCAACCCTGAATCTTTAATCTTCAGCCCTCAGTCCTCAACAATCAGTTGTCAATCCTCAATCCTCAATAGAATATCCTCAATTCACAGTTTTTAATACTCAATACTTAATCTTCAGTCATCAAATCTCTATCCACAAACATCAATTCTCATAACACAATCCTCAACACTCCGTCCCCAATCCTCAATCCTCAATCCTCAATCCTCAATCCTCAACATTCAATCCTCAATAATCAATCTTCAATCCTCAATCCTCAATCCTCAATCCTCAATCCTCGATCCTCAACCTTCAATCCTCAATCCTCAGTCCTCAATACTCAAACCTCAATCCTCAACCCTCAGCCCTCATCCTGCATCCTCAATCCTCAATCCTTAATCCTCAATCTTCAGTCCCCAATACTCAATCTTCAATCCTCAATCTTCATTCCTCAATCCTCAATCCTCAATCCTCAGTCATCAATACTCAATCTTCAATACTCGATCCTCAATCCTCAATCCTCAATCCTCAATCCTCAATCCTCAATCCTCAATCCTCATTCCTCAATCCTCAATCCTCAATCCTCAGACCTCAAACATCAATACTCAAGCCTCAGTCACCGTCCTCAATACACAACACTCAATCCTCAATACTCAACCTTCAATCATCAATACTCAATCTTGAACCCTCAATCCTCGATCCTCAATCCTCATTCTTCAATCCTCAATACCCAATCCTCAATCTTCAATCCTCAATACTCAACCTTCAATCCTCAATCCTCAATCCTCAATCCTCAATCCTCACTCCTCAATCCTCTATCTTCAATCCTCAATACTCAATCTTCAATCCTCAATCCTCAATCCTCAATCCTCAATCCTCATTCTTCAATCCTCAATACCCAATCCTCAATCTTCAATCCTCAGTCCTCAATCCTCAATCCTCAATTCTCAATCCTCAATCCTCAATCCTCAGACCTCAAACATCAATACTCTACCCTCAGTCCTCGTCCTCAATCCACAACCCTCAATCGTCAATCCTCAATCTTCAATCATCAATATTCAATCTTCAATCCTCAATCCTCACTCCTCAATCATCAATCCTCAATACTCAATCTTCAATCCTCAATACTCAATCATCAATCCTCAATCCTCATTCTTCAATCCTCAATACCCAATCCTCAATCTTCAATCCTCAATCCTCAATCCTCAATCCTCAATTCTCAATCCTCAATCCTCAATCCTCAGACCTAAAACATCAATACTCTACCCTCAGTCCTCGTCCTCAATCCACAACCCTCAATCCTCAATCCTCAATCCTCAATCCTCAATTCTCAATCCTCAATCCTCAATCCTCAATCCTCAATCCTCAGTCCTCAAACCTCAATCCTGAATCCTCAATCCTGCATCCTCAATCTTCAGACCTCAGTCCTCAACAATCAGTTGTCAATTCTCAATCCTCAATAGAATATCATCAATTCACAGTTTTCAATTCTCAATACTCAATATGCAATCTTCAAATCTCTATCTACAAACATCAATTCTCATCATTCAACCCTCAGCACTCGGTCCCCAATCCTCAATCTTCAATCCTCAATCCTCAATCCTCAATCCTCTATCCTCCATCTTCAATCCTCAATACTCGAACTTAAATCCTCAATCCTCAATACTCAATCCTCAAATCTCAATCCTCAATCGTCAATCTTCAATCCTCACTACTCAATCTTCAATCCTCAACCCTCAATCCTCAATCCTCAATCCTCAATCCACATTCTTCAATCCTCAGTACCCAATCCTCAACCTTCAATCCTCAATCCTCAATCCTCAATCCTCAATCCTCATCATTCAATCCTCAATACTCAATCTTCAATACTCAATCCTCAATCGTCCATCCACAATTCTCAATCCTCAACCTTCAATCCTCAATACTCAATCTTCAATCCTCAATCCTAAATCCTCAATCCTCAATCCTCAATCCTCAGTCCTCAAACATCAATACTCAACCCTCAGTCCTCGTCCTCAATCCACAACACTCAATCCTCAATCCTCAACCTTCAATCATCAATACTCAATCTTAAATACTCAATCCTCAATCCTCAATCCTCAATCCTCAATCCTCAATCCTCAGTCTTCAATCCTCAATACTCAATCTTCAATCCTCAATCCTCAATCCTCAGTCCTCAATCCTCATTCTTCAATCCTCAATACCCAATCCTCAATCTTCAATCCTCAATCCTCAATCCTCAATTCTCAATCCTCAATCCTCAATCCTCAGACCTCAAACATCAATACTCAACCCTCAGTCCTCGTCCTCAATCCACAACCCTCAATCCTCAATCCTCAATCTTCAATCATCAATATTCAATCTTCAATCCTCAATCCTCACTCCTCAATGTTCAATCCTCAATACCCAATCTACAATCTTCAATCCTCAATCCTCAATCCTCAATCCTCAATTCTCAATCCTGAATCCTCAACCCTGAATCTTTAATCTTCAGCCCTCAGTCCTCAACAATCAGTTGTCAATCCTCAATCCTCAATAGAATATCCTCAATTCACAGTTTTTAATACTCAATACTTAATCTTCAGTCATCAAATCTCTATCCACAAACATCAATTCTCATAACACAATCCTCAACACTCCGTCCCCAATCCTCAATCCTCAATCCTCAATCCTCAATCCTCAACATTCAATCCTCAATAATCAATCTTCAATCCTCAATCCTCAATCCTCAATCCTCAATCCTCGATCCTCAACCTTCAATCCTCAATCCTCAGTCCTCAATACTCAAACCTCAATCCTCAACCCTCAGCCCTCATCCTGCATCCTCAATCCTCAATCCTTAATCTTCAATCTTCAGTCCCCAATACTCAATCTTCAATCCTCAATCTTCATTCCTCAATCCTCAATCCTCAATCCTCAGTCATCAATACTCAATCTTCAATACTCGATCCTCAATCCTCAATCCTCAATCCTCAATCCTCAATCCTCAATCCTCAATCCTCATTCCTCAATCCTCAATCCTCAATCCTCAGACCTCAAACATCAATACTCAAGCCTCAGTCACCGTCCTCAATACACAACACTCAATCCTCAATACTCAACCTTCAATCATCAATACTCAATCTTGAACCCTCAATCCTCAATCCTCAATCCTCAATCCTCAATCCTCAATCCTCAATCTTCAAACCTCAATCCTCAACCCTCACACCTCATCCTCAATCCTCAATACTCAATCTTCATTCCTCAATCCTCAATCCTCAATCCTCAATCCTCAGACATCAAACATCAATATTCAACACTAGGACCTGGACCTCAATCCACAACCCTCAATCCTCAATCCTCAATCTTCAATCATCAATACTCAATCTTCAATCCTCAATCCTCAACACTCAATCCTCAATCCTCAATCCTCAATCTTTAATCCTCAATCCTCAATCTTCAGACCTCAATACTCAATCTTCAATCCTCAATCCTCAATCCTCAATCCTCAATCCTCATTCTTCATTCCTCAATACCCAATCCTCAATCTTCAATTCTCAGCCTTCAATCCTAAATCCTCAAACCTCAATCCTCAATCCTCAACATTCAATCCTTTAATACTCAACCTTCAATCCTCAATCCCCAATCCTCAATCCTCAATCCTCAATCCTCAACCTTCAATCCTCAATACTCAGTCTTCAATCCTCAATCCTCAATCCTCAATCATCAATCCTCAATACTCATTCGTCAATCCTCAATACACAATTCTCAATCTTCAATCCTCAATCCTCAATCCTCAATTCTTAAACCTCAGTTCTCAGTCCTCAGTCCTCAAACCTTAATCCTCAACACTCAGCCCTCATACTCAATCCTCAATCCTCAATCCTCAATCCTCAATCCTCAATCCTCAATCTTCAATCCTCAATCCTCAATCTTCAATCCTCAATCCTCAATCCTCAATCCTCAATCCTCAGACCTCAAACATCAATACTCAACCCTCAGTCCTCGTCCTCAATCCACAACCCTCAATCCTCAATCCTCAATCTTCAATCATCAATATTCAATCTTCAATCCTCAATCCTCACTCCTCAATGTTCAATCCTCAATACCCAATCTACAATCTTCAATCCTCAATCCTCAATCCTCAATCCTCAATTCTCAATCCTGAATCCTCAACCCTGAATCCTTAATCTTCAGCCCTCAGTCCTCAACAATCAGTTGTCAATCCTCAATCCTCAATAGAATATCCTCAATTCACAGTTTTTAATACTCAATACTTAATCTTCAGTCATCAAATCTCTATCCACAAACATCAATTCTCATAACTCAATCCTCAACACTCCGTCCCCAATCCTCAATCCTCAATCCTCAATCCTCAATCCTCAACATTCAATCCTCAATACTCAATCTTCAATCCTCAATCCTCAATCATCAATCCTCAATCCTCGATCCTCAACCTTCAATCCTCAATCCTCAGTCCTCAATACTCAAACCTCAATCCTCAACCATCAGCCCTCATCCTGCATCCTCAATCCTCAATCCTTAATCCTCAATCTTCAGTCCCCAATACTCAATCTTCAATCCTCAATCTTCATTCCTCAATCCTCAATCCTCAATCCTCAGACATCAATACTCAATCTTCAATACTCGATCCTCAATCCTCAATCCTCAATCCTCAATCCTCAATCCACAATCCCCAATCCTCATTCCTCAATCCTCAATCCTCAATCCTCAGACCTCAAACATCAATACTCAAGCCTCAGTCACCGTCCTCAATACACAACACTCAATCCTCAATACTCAACCTTCAATCATCAATACTCAAGCTTGAACCCTCAATCCTCAATCCTCAATCCTCAATCCTCAATCCTCAATCCTCAATCTTCAAACCTCAATCCTCAACCCTCACACCTCATCCTCAATCCTCAATACTCAATCTTCATTCCTCAATCCTCAATCCTCAATCCTCAATCCTCAGACATGAAACATCAATATTCAACACTAGGACCTGGACCTCAATCCACAACCCTCAATCCTCAATCCTCAATCTTCAATCATCAATACTCAATCTTCAATCCTCAATCCTCAACACTCAATCCTCAATCCTCAATCCTCAATCTTTAATCCTCAATCCTCAATCTTCAGACCTCAATACTCAATCTTCAATCCTCAATCCTCAATCCTCAATCCTCAATCCTCATTCTTCATTCCTCAATACCCAATCCTCAATCTTCAATTCTCAGCCTTCAATCCTAAATCCTCAAACCTCAATCCTCAATCCTCAACATTCAATCCTTTAATACTCAACCTTCAATCCTCAATCCCCAATACTCAATCCTCAATCCTCAATCCTCAACCTTCAATCCTCAATACTCAGTCTTCAATCCTCAATCCTCAATCCTCAATCATCAATCCTCAATACTCATTCGTCAATCCTCAATACACAATTCTCAATCTTCAATCCTCAATCCTCAATCCTCAATTCTTAAACCTCAGTTCTCAGTCCTCAGTCCTCAAACCTTAATCCTCAACACTCAGCCCTCATACTCAATCCTCAATCCTCAATCCTCAATCCTCAATCCTCAATCCTCAATCCTCAATCTTCAATCCTCAATCCTCAATCTTCAATCCTCAATCCTCAATCCTCAATCCTCAATCCTCAGACCTCAAACATCAATACTCAACCCTCAGTCCTCGTCCTCAATCCACAACCCTCATTCCTCAATCCTCAATCCTCAATCCTCAGACCTCAAACATCAATACTCAAGCCTCAGTCACCGTCCTCAATACACAACACTCAATCCTCAATACTCAACCTTCAATCATCAATACTCAATCTTGAACCCTCAATCCTCAATCCTCAATCCTCAATCCTCAATCCTCAAACCTCAATCTTCAAACCTCAATCCTCAACCCTCACACCTCATCCTCAATCCTCAATACTCAATCTTCATTCCTCAATCCTCAATCCTCAATCCTCAATCCTCAGACATCAAACATCAATATTCAACACTAGGACCTGGACCTCAATCCACAACCCTCAATCCTCAATCCTCAATCTTCAATCATCAATTCTCAATCTTCAATCCTCAATCCTCAATCCTCAATCCTCAATCGTCAATCCTCAATCCCCAATACTCAATTTTCAATCCTCAATCCTCAATTCTCAATCCTCAATCCTCAATCTTCAATCCTCAATACTCAATCTTCAATCCTCAATCCTCAATCCTCAATCCTCAATCCTCAATCCTCAATCCTCTATCTTCAATCCTCAATACTCAATCTTCAATCCTCAATCCTCAATCCTCAATCCTCAATCCTCATTCTTCAATCCTCAATACCCAATCCTCAATCTTCAATCCTCAATCCTCAATCCTCAATTCTCAATCCTCAATCCTCAATCCTCAGACCTCAAACATCAATACTCAACCCTCAGTCCTCGTCCTCAATCCACAACCCTCAATCCTCAATCCTCAATCTTCAATCATCAATATTCAATCTTCAATACTCAATCCTCACTCCTCAATGTTCAATCCTCAATACCCAATCTACAATCTTCAATCCTCAATCCTCAATCCTCAATCCTCAATTCTCAATCCTCAATCCTCAACCCTCAATCCTTAACCCTCAGCCCTCATCCTCAATCCTCAATCCTCAATCCTCAATCCTCAATCCTCAATCCTCAATCCTCAATCCTCAATCCTCAATAGTCAATCTTCAATCCTCAATCCTCAGTCCTCAAACCTCAATTCTGTATCCTCAACTCTGAATCCTCAATCTTCAGACCTCAGTCCTGAACAATCTGTTGTCAATCCTCAATCCTCAATAGAATATCATCAATTCACAGTTTTCAATACTCAATACCCAATCTGCAATCTTCAAACCTCTATCCCCAAACATCAATTCTCATCCCTCCACCCTCAACACTTCGTCCCCAATCCTCAATCTTCAATCCTCAATCCTCAATCCTCAATCCTCAATCCTCAATCCTCAACATTCAATCCTCAATCCTCAATCCTCAATCCTCAATCTTCAATCATCAATATTCAATCTTCAATCCTCAATCCTCAATCCTCAATCCTCAATCCTCAATCCTCAATGTTCAATCCGCAATGCGCAATCCTCAATCTTCGATCCTCAATCCTCAATCCTCAATCCTCAATCCTCAATCCTCACACCTCAGTCCTCAAATCTCAATCCTGAATCCTCAACCCTGAATCCTCAATCCTCAATCCTCAATCCTCAATCCTCATTCTTCAATCCTCAATACCCAATCCTCAATCTTCAATCCTCAATCCTAAATCCTCAATTCTCAATCCTCAATCCTCAGTCCTCAGTCCTCAAACCTCAATCGTCAACCCTCAGCCCTCATCCACAATCCTCATTCCTCAATCCTCAATCCTCAGTCCTCAATACTCAGCCATCAATCCCCAATTCTCAAACCTCAATCCTCAACCGTCAGTCCTCGTCCTCAATCCTCAACCCTCAATCCTCAATCCTCAATCCTCAATCCTCAATCCTCAGTCCTCAATCCTCAATCCTCAGTCATCAAACCTCAATCCTGAGTCCTCAATCCTGAATCCTCTGTCTTCAGCCCTCAGTCCTCAACAATCAGTTGTCAATCCTCAATCCTCAGTAGAATATCATCAATTCACAGTATTCAATACTCAATACTCCTTCTGCAATCTTCAAACCTTTATCCACAAACATCAATTCTCATCACTCGACACTCAACACTTAGTCCTCAATCTTCAATCCTCAATCCTCAATCCTCAATCTTCAATCCTCAATACTCAATCTTCAATCCTCAATCCTCAATCCTCAATCCTCAATCCTCAATACCCAATCCTCAACCTTCAATCCTCAATCCTCAATCCTCAATTCTCAATCCCCAATCTTCAATACTCAGACCTCAAACATCAATACTCAACCCTCAGTCCTCGTCCTCAATCCACAACCTTAAATCCTCAATCCTCAATCTTCAATCCTCAATACTCAATCTGCAATCCTCAATCCTCAATCCTCAATCCTCAATCCTCATTCTTCAATCCTCAATACCCAATCCTCAACCTTCAATCCTCAATCCTCAATCCTCAATTCTCAATCCCCAATCTTCAATACTCAGACCTCAAACATCAATACTCAACCCTCAGTCCTCGTCCTCAATCCACAACCTTCAATCCTCAATCGTCAATCTTCAATCATCAATATTCAATCTTCAATCCTCAATCCTCAATCCTCAATCGTCAATCCTTAATCCTCAATCTTCAGCCCTGAGTCCTCAACAATCAGTTGTTAATCCTCAATCCTCAATAGAATATCCTCAATCCACAGTTTTCAATATTCAATCCCCATTCTTCAATCTTCAAATCTCAATCCACAAACATCAATTCTCATCACTCAACCCTCAACATTCAGTCCTCAATCTTCAATCCTCAATCCTCAATCCTCAATCTTCAATCCTCAATACTCAATCTTCAATCCTCAATCCTCAATCCTCAATCCTCAATACTCAATACTCAATCATCAATCCTCAATGTTCAATCCGCAATACCCAATCCTCAATCTTCAATCCTCAATCCTCAATCCTCAATCCTCAGTCCTCAATCCTCAATCCTCAGTCCTCAAACCTCAATCCTGAATCCTCAATACAGAATCCTCAATCCTCAGGCCTCAGTCCTCAATCCTCAATCCTCAATCCTCATTCTTCAATCTTCAATACCCAATCCTCAATCCTCAATCATCAATCAGCAATCTTCAATACTCAATCCTCAATCCTCAATTCTCAATCCTCAATACTCAACCATCAACTCTCAATTCTGAATGCTCAAAAGAATATCCTGAATTCTCAGGATACAATACTCAAACCTGAATCCTCAACCCTCAGCCTTCATCCTCCATCCTGAATCCTCAATCCTCAATCCTCAATCTTCAATCCTCATTACTCAATCTTCAATCCTCAATCCTCAGTCCTCAATCCTCAATCCTCAATCCTCAATCCTCAATCCTCAATCTTCATTCCTCTATATTCAATCTTCAATACTCAATCCTCAATCCTCAATCCTCCATCCTCAACCTTCAAACCTCAATCCTCAACCCTCAGACCTCATCCTCAATCCTCAATCCTCAATCCTCAATCCTCAATCCTCAATCCTCATTCTTCAATCTTCAATACCCAATCCTCAATCCTCAATCATCAATCCTCAATCTTCAATACTCAATCCTCAATCCTCAATTCTCAATCCTCAATACTCAACCATCAACTCTCAATTCTGAATGCTCAAAAGAATATCCTGAATTCTCAGGATACAATACTCAAACCTGAATCCTCAACCCTCAGCCTTCATCCTCCATCCTGAATCCTCAATCCTCAATCCTCAATCTTCAATCATCAATCCTCAATCTGCAATACTCAACCATCAATCCTCAATTCTCAATCCTCAATCCTCAATCCTCAGTCCTCAATCTTCAATCCTCAATACTCAATCTTTAATCCTCAATCCTCAATCCTCAATCCTCAATCCTCAAACCTCAATCCTCAATCCTCTATCTTCAATCCTCAATACTCAATCTTCAATCCTCGATCCTCAATCCTCAATCCTCAATCCTCATTCTTCAATCCTCAATACCCAATCCTCAATCTTCAATCCTCAATCCTCAATCCTCAATTCTCAATACTCAATCCTCAATCCTCAGACCTCAAACATCAATACTCAACCCTCAGTCCTCGTCCTCAATCCACAACCCTCAATCCTCAATCCTCAATCTTCAATCATCAATATTCAATCTTCAATCCTCAATCCTCAATCCTCAATGTTCAATTCTCATTCCTCAATCCTCCATCCTCAATCCTCAGACCTCAAACATCAATACTCAACCCTCAGTCCTCGTCCTCAATACACAACACTCAATCCTCAATCCTCAATCTTCAATCATCAATACTCAATCTTCAATACTCAATCCTCAATCCTCAATACTCAATACTCAATCCTCAATCCTCAATCCTGAATCTTCAATCCTCATTACTCAATCTTCAATCCTCAATCCTCAATGCTCAATGCTCAATCCTCAACCCTCAGTCACCAATTCTCAATCTTCAATCCTCAATCCTCAATCCTCAATCCTCAATCCTTATTCTTCAGTCCTCAATACCTAATCCTCAATCTTCAATCCTCAATCCTCAATCATCAATTCTCAATCCTCAATCCTCAGTCCTCAGTTCTCAAACCTCAACCCTCAACCCTCAGCCCTCATCCTCAATCCTCAATCCTCAATCCTCAATCCTCAATCCTCAATCCTCAATCCTCAATAGTCAATCTTCAATCCTCAATCCTCAGTCCTCAAACCTCAATTCTGTATCGTCAACTCTGAAACCTCAATCTTCAGACCTCAGTCCTGAACAATCTGTTGTCAATCCTCAATACTCAATAGAATATCATCAATTCACAGTTTTCAATACTCAATAGCCAATCTGCAATCTTCAAATCTCTATCCACAAACATCAATTCTCAGCCCTCCACCCTCAACACTCCGTCCCCAATCCTCAATCTTCAATCCTCAATCCTCAATCCTCAATCCTCAATCCTCAATCCTCAATGTTCAATCCTCAGTCCCCAATCCTCAATCTTCAATCCTCAATCCTCAATCCTCATCCCTCAATCCTCAATCCTCAGTGTTCAATCCTCAATGCTCAATCTTCAATCCTCAATACTCAATCCTCAATGCTCAATCCTCAATCCTCAATCCTCAATCCACAATCCTCAATCCTCAACATTCAAACCTCAATACTCAATCTTAAATCCTCAATCCTCAATCCTCAATCCTCAATCCTCAATCCTCAACCTTCAATCCTCAATACTCAATCTTCAATCCTCAATCCTCAATCCTCAATTCTCAATCCTCAATCCTCAATACTCATTCTTCAATCCTCAATACCCAATTCTCAATCTTCAATCCTCAATCCTCAATCCTGAACCCTCAACACTCAGTCCTCAATGTTCAATCCTCAATCCTCAATTCTCAATATTCAATCCTCAATGCTGAATCTTCAATCCTCAATCCTCAATCCTCAATCCTCAATCCTCAATCCTCAATCCTCAATGTTCACTCCTCAGTCCCCAATCCTCAATCTTCAATCCTCAATCCTCAATCCTCATCCCTCAATCCTCAATCCTCAGTGTTCAATCCTCAATGCTCAATCTTCAATCCTCAATCCTCAATCCTCAATGCTCAATCCTCAATCCTCAATCCTCAATCCACAATCCACAATCCTCAACATTCTAACCTCAATACTCAATCTTAAATCCTCAATCCTCAATCCTCAATCCTCAATCCTCAATCCTCAACCTTCAATCCTCAATACTCAATCTTCAATCCTCAATCCTCAATCCTCAATCCTCAATCCTCAATCCTCAATACTCATTCTTCAATCCTCAATACCCAATTCTCAATCTTCAATCCTCAATCCTCAATTCTCAAATCTCAATGCTGAGTCCTCAGTCCACAGTCCTCAATCCTCAATCCTCAACCCTCAGCCCTCATCCTCAATACTCAATCCTCAATGTTCAATCCGCAATACCCAATCCTCAATCTTCAATCCGCAATCCTCAATCCCCAATCCTCAATCGTCAATCCTAACTCCTCAGTCCTCAAATCTCAATCCTGAATCCTCAACCCTGAATCCTCAATCTTCAGCCCTCAGTCCTCAACAATCAGTTGTCAATCCTCAATCCTCAACAGAATATCCTCAATTCACAGTTTTCAATACCCAATACTCAATCTGCAATCATCAAATCTATATCCACAAACATCAATCCTCATCATTCAACCCTCAACACTCAGTCACCAATCCTCAATCTTCAATCCTGAATCCTCAATCCTCAATCCTGAATCCTCAATCTTCAAACCTCAATCCTCAACCCTCAGACCACATCCTCAATTCTCAGTCCTCAATCCTCAATCCTCCATCCTCAATCCTCAATCCTCAATACTCAATCCTCAATCCTCAGTCCTCAAACCTCAATCCTGAATCCTCAATCCTGCATCCTCAATCTTCAGACCACAGTCCTCAACAATCAGTTGTCAATTCTCAATCCTCAATAGAATATCATCAATTCACAGTTTTCAATACTCAATACTCAGTCTGCAATCTTCAAATCTCTATCTACAAACATCAATTCTCATCACTCAACCCTCAAAACTCGGTCCTCAATGCTCAATCTTCAATCCTCAATCCTCAATCCTCAATCCTCTATCCTCAATATTCAATCCTCAATACACGAACTTCAATCCTCAATCCTTAATCCTCAATCCTCGGTCCTCAAACCTCAATTCTGAATCCTCAATACTCAATCTTCAATCCTCAATCCTCAGTCCTCAAACCTCAATTCTGAATCTTCAAACCTCAATCCTCAACCCTCATACCTCATCCTCAATCCTCAATCCTCAATCCTCAATCCTCAATCCTCAGTCTTCAATCCTCAATACTCAATCTTCAATCCTCAATCCTCAGTCCTCAGTTCTCAAACCCCAATCCTCAACCCTCAGCCCTCATACTCAATCCTCAATCCGCAATCCTCAATCCTCAATCCTCAATCCTCAATCCTCAATCCTCGATACTGAAACTTCAATCATCAACATTCAATCCTCAATACTCAATCTTCAATCCTCAATCCTCAATCCTCAATCCACAATCCTCAATCCTCAACCTTCAATCCTCAATACTCAATCTTCAATCCTCAATCCTCAATCCTCAATCCTCAATCCTTAATCCTCAGACCTCAAACATCAATACTCAAGCCTCAGTCACCGTCCTCAATACACAATACTCAATCCTCAATACTCAACCTTCAATCATCAATACTCAATCTTGAACCCTCAATCCTCAATCCTCAATCCTCAATCCTCAATCCTCAACCCTCAATCTTCAAACCTCAATCCTCAACCCTCACACCTCATCCTCAATCCTCAATACTCAATCTTCATTCCTCAATCCTCAATCCTCAATCCTCAATCCTCAGACATCAAACATCAATATTCAACACTAGGACCTGGACCTCAATCCACAACCCTCAATCCTCAATCCTCAATCTTCAATCATCAATACTCAATCTTCAATCCTCAATCCTCAACACTCAATCCTCAATCCTCAATCCTCAATCTTCAGACCTCAATACTCAATCTTCAATCCTCAATCCTCAATCCTCAATCCTCAATCCTCATTCTTCATTCCTCAATACCCAATCCTCAATCTTCAATTCTCAGCCTTCAATCCTAAATCCTCAAACCTCAATCCTCAATCCTCAACATTCAATCCTTTAATACTCAACCTTCAATCCTCAATCCCCAATCCTCAATCCTCAATCCTCAATCCTCAACCTTCAATCCTCAATACTCAGTCTTCAATCCTCAATCCTCAATCCTCAATCATCAATCCTCAATACTCAT